>NC_088231.1:21671882-21676882 GCF_036934945.1 Oncorhynchus masou masou
TAGTTAAATCTGTTCTCACGCTTCCAAGTCTGACTCAACACAGCGTCACGTAAAAATCAACTCAACTGATATACAGTCAATGAAGCTCATTTAAGTAACACGTATGTAGATAGACTTGGCTAGTGTCTCTACACAGCTGGAGATGAACACATTACATTACAGATTTAATTAACCCCATCATTAGTTTCCAGTAAGCATGGCAGTACTACAGATTGAACCCCATCATTAGTTTCCAGTCAGCCTGGCAGTACTACAGATTGAACCCCATCATTAGTTTCCAGTCAGCATGGCAGTACTACAGATTTAACCCCATCATTAGTTTCCAGTAAGCATGGCAGTACTACAGATTTAATTAACCCCATCATTAGTTTCCAGTAAGCATGGCAGTACTACAGATTGAACCCCATCATTAGTTTCCAGTCAGCATGGCAGTACTACAGATTTAATTAACCCCATCATTAGTTTCCAGTAGGCATGGCAGTACTACAGATTTAATTAACCCCATCATTAGTTTCCAGTAAGCATGGCAGTACTACAGATTTAATTAACCCCATCATTAGTTTCCAGTAAGCATGGCAGTACTACAGATTTAATTAACCCCATCATTAGTTTCCAGTAAGCATGGCAGTACTACAGATTGAACCCCATCATTAGTTTCCAGTAGGCATGGCAGTACTACAGATTTAATTAACCCCATCATTAGTTTCCAGTAGGCATGGCAGTACTACAGATTTAATTAACCCCATCATTAGTTTCCAGTAAGCATGGCAGTACTACAGATTTAATTAACCCCATCATTAGTTTCCAGTAGGCATGGCAGTACTACAGATTTAATTAACCCCATCATTAGTTTCCAGTAAGCATGGCAGTACTACAGATTGAACCCCATCATTAGTTTCCAGTCAGCATGGCAGTACTACAGATTTAATTAACCCCATCATTAGTTTCCAGTAGGCATGGCAGTACTACAGATTTAATTAACCCCATCATTAGTTTCCAGTAGGCATGGCAGTACTACAGATTTAATTAACCCCATCATTAGTTTCCAGTAAGCATGGCAGTACTACAGATTGAACCCCATCATTAGTTTCCAGTCAGCATGGCAGTACTACAGATTTAATTAACCCCATCATTAGTTTCCAGTAGGCATGGCAGTACTACAGATTTAATTAACCCCATCATTAGTTTCCAGTAGGCATGGCAGTACTACAGATTTAATTAACCCCATCATTAGTTTCCAGTAGGCATGGCAGTACTACAGATTTAATTAACCCCATCATTGGTTTCCAGTCAGCCTGGCAGTACTACAGATTTAATTAACCCCATCATTAGTTTCCAGTAAGCATGGCAGTACTACAGATTTAATTAACCCCATCATTAGTTTCCAGTAGGCATGGCAGTACTACAGATTTAATTAACCCCATCATTAGTTTCCAGTAAGCATGGCAGTACTACAGATTGAACCCCATCATTAGTTTCCAGTCAGCATGGCAGTACTACAGATTTAATTAACCCCATCATTAGTTTCCAGTAGGCATGGCAGTACTACAGATTTAATTAACCCCATCATTAGTTTCCAGTAAGCATGGCAGTACTACAGATTTAATTAACCCCATCATTAGTTTCCAGTAAGCATGGCAGTACTACAGATTTAATTAACCCCATCATTAGTTTCCAGTAAGCATGGCAGTACTACAGATTGAACCCCATCATTAGTTTCCAGTAGGCATGGCAGTACTACAGATTTAATTAACCCCATCATTAGTTTCCAGTAGGCATGGCAGTACTACAGATTTAATTAACCCCATCATTAGTTTCCAGTAAGCATGGCAGTACTACAGATTTAATTAACCCCATCATTAGTTTCCAGTAGGCATGGCAGTACTACAGATTTAATTAACCCCATCATTAGTTTCCAGTAAGCATGGCAGTACTACAGATTGAACCCCATCATTAGTTTCCAGTCAGCATGGCAGTACTACAGATTTAATTAACCCCATCATTAGTTTCCAGTAGGCATGGCAGTACTACAGATTTAATTAACCCCATCATTAGTTTCCAGTAGGCATGGCAGTACTACAGATTTAATTAACCCCATCATTAGTTTCCAGTAAGCATGGCAGTACTACAGATTGAACCCCATCATTAGTTTCCAGTCAGCATGGCAGTACTACAGATTTAATTAACCCCATCATTAGTTTCCAGTAGGCATGGCAGTACTACAGATTTAATTAACCCCATCATTAGTTTCCAGTAGGCATGGCAGTACTACAGATTTAATTAACCCCATCATTAGTTTCCAGTAGGCATGGCAGTACTACAGATTTAATTAACCCCATCATTAGTTTCCAGTCAGCCTGGCAGTACTACAGATTTAATTAACCCCATCATTAGTTTCCAGTAAGCATGGCAGTACTACAGATTTAATTAACCCCATCATTAGTTTCCAGTAGGCATGGCAGTACTACAGATTTAATTAACCCCATCATTAGTTTCCAGTAAGCATCGCAGTACTACAGATTGAACCCCATCATTAGTTTCCAGTCAGCATGGCAGTACTACAGATTTAATTAACCCCATCATTAGTTTCCAGTAGGCATGGCAGTACTACAGATTTAATTAACCCCATCATTAGTTTCCAGTAGGCATGGCAGTACTACAGATTTAATTAACCCCATCATTAGTTTCCAGTAGGCATGGCAGTACTACAGATTTAACCCCATCATTAGTTTCCAGTAGGCATGGCAGTACTACAGTGGTACTAGTGGTTAGAGGAGACAGGTAGTCTAGTGGTTAGAGGAGGCAGGTAGCCTAGTGGTTAGAGGAGGCAGGTAGTCTAGTGGTTAGAGGAGGCAGGTAGCCTGGTGGCTAGAGGAGGCAGGTAGTCTAGTGGTTAGAGGAGGCAGGTAGTCTAGTGGTTAGAGGAGGCAGGTAGTCTAGTGGTTAGAGGAGGCAGGTAGCCTGGTGGTTAGAGGAGGCAGGTAGCCTGGTGGTTAGAGGAGGCAGGTAGCCTAGTGGTTAGAGGAGGCAGGTAGCCTAGTGGTTAGAGGAGGCAGGTAGCCTGGTGGTTAGAGGAGGCAGGTAGCCTGGTGGTTAGAGGAGGCAGGTAGCCTGGTGGTTAGAGGAGGCAGGTAGCCTGGTGGTTAGAGGAGGCAGGCAGCCTGGTGGTTAGAGGAGGCAGGTAGCCTAGTGGTTAGAGGAGGCAGGTGAGGAGGCAGGTAGCCTGGTGGTTAGAGGAGGGAGGTAGCCTAGTGGTTAGAGGAGGGAGGTAGCCTAGTGGTTAGAGGAGGCAGGTAGCCTAGTGGTTAGAGGAGGCAGGTAGCCTAGTGGTTAGAGGAGGCAGGTAGCCTAGTGGTTAGAGGAGGCAGGTGAGGAGGCAGGTAGCCTGGTGGTTAGAGGAGGCAGGTAGCCTGGTGGTTAGAGGAGGCAGGTAGTCTAGTGGTTAGAGGAGGCAGGTAGCCTAGTGGTTAGAGGAGGCAGGTAGCCTGGTGGTTAGAGGAGGCAGGTGGCCTAGTGGTTAGAGGAGGCAGGTGGCCTAGTGGTTAGAGGAGGCAGGTAGTCTAGTGGTTAGAGGAGGCAGGCGGCCTTGTGGTTAGAGGAGGCAGGCGGCCTAGTGGTTAGAGGAGGCAGGCGGCCTTGTGGTTAGAGGAGGCAGGCGGCCTGGTGGTTAGAGGAGGCAGGCGGCCTGGTGGTTAGAGGAGGCAGGCGGCCTGGTGGTTAGAGGAGGCAGGCGGCCTGGTGGTTAGAGGAGGCAGGCGGCCTGGTGGTTAGAGGAGGCAGGCGGCCTGGTGGTTAGAGGAGGCAGGCGGCCTGGTGGTTAGAGGAGGCAGGCGGCCTGGTGGTTAGAGGAGGCAGGCGGCCTGGTGGTTAGAGGAGGCAGGCGGCCTGGTGGTTAGAGGAGGCAGGCGGCCTGGTGGTTAGAGGAGGCAGGCGGCCTGGTGGTTAGAGGAGGCAGGCAGCCTGGTGGTTAGAGGAGGCAGGTGGCCTAGTGGTTAGAGGAGGCAGGTGGCCTAGTGGTTAGAGGAGGCAGGTAGTCTAGTGGTTAGAGGAGGCAGGCAGCCTTGTGGTTAGAGGAGGCAGGCGGCCTTGTGGTTAGAGGAGGCAGGTAGCCTAGTGGTTAGAGGAGGCAGGTAGCCTGGTGGTTAGAGGAGGCAGGTACCCTAGTGGTTAGAGGAGGCAGGTAGTCTAGTGGTTAGAGGAGGCAGGTAGCCTAGTGGTTAGAGGAGGCAGGTAGTCTAGTGGTTAGAGGAGGCAGGTAGCCTAGTGGTTAGAGGAGGCAGGTAGCCTAGTGGTTAGAGGAGGCAGGTAGTCTAGTGGTTAGAGGAGGCAGGTAGTCTAGTGGTTAGAGGAGGCAGGTAGCCTGGTGGTTAGAGGAGGCAGGTAGTCTAGTGGTTCGAGGAGGCAGGTAGTCTAGTGGTTAGAGGAGGCAGGTAGTCTAGTGGTTAGAGGAGGCAGGTAGTCTAGTGGTTAGAGGAGGCAGGTAGTCTAGTGGTTAGAGGAGGCAGGTAGCCTGGTGGTTAGAGGAGGCAGGTAGTCTAGTGGTTAGAGGAGGCAGGTAGTCTAGTGGTTAGAGGAGGCAGGTAGCCTAGTGGTTAGAGGAGGCAGGTAGCCTGGTGGTTAGAGCGTTGGGCCAGTAATCAGAAAGGTTGCTGAATCAAATCCCTGAGCTGACAAGGTAAAACATCTGTCATTCTGCCCCTGAACAAGGCAGTTAAACCCTGTTCTCCGATGACATGGATGTCAATTAAGGCAGCCCCCCCATCACCTCTCTGATTCAGAGGGGTTGGGTTAAATGGGGAAGACACGTTTCGGTTGAATACATTCAGTTGGACAACTGACTAGGTATCTCTCCCCCCTTCCCCTTTACATATGCAGTGTTTCCCCTACGTTCATTTAGCCGCAACGGACCGCCACTCCAAAAAACTAAATCATTTTCCGGATGGTAAAACGTTTTCAGTGTAAATTTAAAAAAAAAACGGCTTAATCCCTGATCTAAAGTA
>NC_088231.1:21679382-21716965 GCF_036934945.1 Oncorhynchus masou masou
GCCATTCGTAATAACTAACGGGCCATTCGTAGTAACTAACGGGCCATTCGTAGTAACTAACGGGCCATTCATAATAACTAACGGGCCATTCATAATAACTAGCGGGCCATTCATAATAACTAGCGGGCCGTTCATAATAACTAACGGGCCGTTCATAATAACTAACGGGCCATTCATAATAACTAACGGGTCATTCATAATAACTAACGGGTCATTCGTAATAACTAACGGGCATTCAGCATAACTAACGGGCATTCAGCATAACTAACGGGCCATTCATAAATTGTCCTTACTTGTCATCTGTAGTTTTCTTCAGAGCTCCTCCTCTCAGATTACACAGACAACACTCCTGGGAAAGAGAGAGAAAGAAGAGGAAGAGGGAGATTACATTCACCCATTTCAATCATAAATAAATACTCATAGACGTATCAAATCAACAACATCTATTAAAGTGATGTCATACAGAAGAAACAAATCTGATTGGCTACTTACAGCCGTCAAGGTTCCGTCCGCGCAGCGATCACACGACCAGTCCTCGCTGACATCATCAGCGGCGACGCCATAGCAACCTAGCGGTGACGATACAGGACGGAGCATAAGAACACAGAACGCAACCACACATTATCCCATCACAGCAGATCCGATCTCCTCTAACACAGTCTACATGGGGAAGACCACATGGTCAGTCAGAGGAAATAGTAACTGCTAAAAAGAGAATGTTCCATATCCACCACAATACAGACTGTCCGAAAGTTCCATATCCACTACAATACAGACTGTCCGAAAGTTCCATATCCACTACAATACAGACTGTCCAAAAGTTCCATATCCACTACAATACAGACTGCCAGAAAGAGAACATTCCATATTCAATACAGACTGCCAGAAAGAGAACATTCCATATTCAATACAGACTGCCAGAAAGAGAACATTCCATATTCAATACAGACTGCCAGAAAGAGAACATTCCATATTCAATACAGACTGCCAGAAAGAGAACATTCCATATTCAATACAGACTGCCAGAAAGAGAACATTCCATATTCAATACAGACTGTCAGAAAGAGAACATTCCATATTCAATACAGACTGTCAGAAAGAGAACATTCCATATTCAATACAGACTGCCAGAAAGAGAACATTCCATATTCAATACAGACTGTCAGAAAGAGAACATTCCATATTCAATACAGACTGCCAGAAAGAGAACATTCCATATTCAATACAGACTGTCAGAAAGAGAACATTCCATATTCACTACAATACAGACGGCCAGAAAGAGAACATTCCATATTCACTACAATACAGACGGCCAGAAAGAGAACATTCCATATTCACTACAATACAGACGGCCAGAAAGAGAACATTCCATATTCACTACAATACAGACTGTCAGAAAGAGAACATTCCATATTCACTACAATACAGACGGCCAGAAAGAGAACATTCCATATTCACTACAATACAGACTGTCAGAAAGAGAACATTCCATATTCACTACAATACACTGTCAGAAAGAGAACATTCCATATTCACTACAATACAGACTGTCAGAAAGAGAACATTCCATATTCACTACAATAGACTGCCAGAAAGAGAACATTCCATATTCAATACAGACTGCCAGAAAGAGAACATTCCATATTCACTACAATACAGACTGCCAGAAAGAGAACATTCCATATTCACTACAATACAGACTGCCAGAAAGAGAACATTCCATATTCACTACAATACAGACTGCCAGAAAGAGAACATTCCATATTCACTACAATACAGACTGCCAGAAAGAGAACATTCCATATTCACTACAATACAGACGGCCAGAAAGAGAACATTCCATATTCACTACATGGTCTCTCCTATCATTGCTATGCAGACGACACACAATTAATCTTCTCCTTTCCCCCTTCTGATGACCAGGTGGCGAATCGCATCTCTGCATGTCTGGCAGACATATCAGTGTGGATGACGGATCACCACCTCAAGCTGAACCTCGGCAAGACGGAGCTGCTCTTCCTCCCGGGGAAGGACTGCCCGTTCCATGATCTCGCCATCACGGTTGACAACTCCATTGTGTCCTCCTCCCAGAGTGCTAAGAACCTTGGCGTGATCCTGGACAACACCCTGTCGTTCTCAACCAACATCATGGCGGTGGCCCGTTCCTGTAGGTTCATGCTCTACAACATCCGCAGAGTACGACCCTGCCTCACACAGGAAGCGGCGCAGGTCCTAATCCAGGCACTTGTCATCTCCCGTCTGGATTACTGCAACTCGCTGTTGGCTGGGCTCCCTGCCTGTGCCATTAAACCCCTACAACTCATCCAGAACGCCGCAGCCCGTCTGGTGTTCAACCTTCCCAAGTTCTCTCACGTCACCCCGCTCCTCCGCTCTCTCCACTGGCTTCCAGTTGAAGCTCGCATCCGCTACAAGACCATGGTGCTTGCCTACGGAGCTGTGAGGGGAACGGCACCGCAGTACCTCCAGGCTCTGATCAGGCCCTACACCCAAACAAGGGCACTGCGTTCATCCACCTCTGGCCTGCTCGCCTCCCTACCACTGAGGAAGTACAGCTTCCGCTCAGCCCAGTCAAAACTGTTCGCTGCTCTGGCCCCCCAATGGTGGAACAAACTCCCTCACGACGCCAGGACAGCGGAGTCAATCACCACCTTCCGGAGACACCTGAAACCCCACCTCTTCAAGGAATACCTAGGATAGGATAAGTAATCCTTCTCACCCCCCCTTAAATGATTTAGATGCACTATTGTAAAGTGGCTGTTCCACTGGATGTCAGAAGGTGAATTCACCAATTTGTAAGTCGCTCTGGATAAGAGCGTCTGCTAAATGACTTAAATGTAAATGTAAATGTATACAGACTGCCAGAAAGAGAACATTCCATATTCACTACAATACAGACTGCCAGAAAGAGAACATTCCATATTCACTACAATACAGACTGCCAGAAAGAGAACATTCCATATTCACTACAATACAGACTGTCAGAAAGAGAGCATTCCATATACAATACAGACTGCCAGAAAGAGAACATTCCATATTCACTACAATACAGACTGTCAGAAAGAGAACATTCCATATTCACTACAATACAGACTGTCAGAAAGAGAACATTCCATATTCACTACAATACAGACTGCCAGAAAGAGAACGTTCCATATTCAATACAGACTGCCAGAAAGAGAACATTCCATATTCACTACAATACAGACTGCCAGAAAGAGAACATTCCATATCCACTACAATACAGACTGCCAGAAAGAGAACGTTCCATATTCAATACAGACTGCCAGAAAGAGAACATTCCATATACAATACAGACTGTCAGAAAGAGATGGTATGGAGACAGGACACGAAAGAGTGTCTGTCTGTCTGTGTGTCTGTGTGTCTGTGTGTCTGTCTGTGGGGTTACTTTCCCTTCTCCAATCATCTTCTATTCATCATCGAACCAAAACAGACAGTCAGACTCCTTTCAAAGGTTGAAATAACAGACACACCATACCATATCTTCCTCTGTGTGTGTGTGTGTGTGTGTGTGTGTGTGGTATTGGCAGGAAAAGTTGTACAGGATGTGTGTAGTGAGACGAAACAATCAACAAGCTGACGAGAGAAATCCAACTAATGAGAGAGAGAGAGACACGCAGGCTTTGTACTCAGTGAACTTTTTCCACCAGAGCTCAGAACATGGAGCACACACACACACACACACACCCTTCCCTCCACCCTCTTCTCTCCCTACTCACTAGCGTGAACCTGTAGACAGCACCCCTGACAGGTGATCAGCGGGCTGGTGCCGTCCTCCTGCAGTAGGGCGTTGGTGGGGGTAGGGGGGCACGTCTGCTCCCTGTAGCTGAAACAGATCTCTGGTAGCAGGGGCTTGCTCCTCCTCAGACCCCCTGGTCCTCCTCTAGTCCTGGAGGTGGTGGGAGACGGGGGAGGGGAGGAGGGGACGGGCTTGAGGCGGTCAGCTCTGTCCTCAGGCTGGGGGGGGGGGGGCGGATTAGAAGGAGAGTTTGAGGTAGTGATATGACTCTGTGCTGGAGTGTTGATGACAGTCGCGTGGCTTGTCCATGGTTGTAGGAGAAGACTGTCAAAACAGTTAGTGAAACTAGTCGCCTCCTACACAGTGTGTCTGTCTCTCTGTGTGTGTGTGTGTGTGTGTGTCTGTCTCTCTCTGTGTGTGTGCGTGTGTGTGTCTGTCTCTCTCTGTGTGTGTGCGTGTGTGTGTCTGTCTCTCTGTGTGTGTGCGTGTGTGTGTGTCTGTCTCTCTGTGTGTGTGCGTGTGTGTGTGTCTGTCTCTCTGTGTGTGTGCGTGTCTGTCTCTCTGTGTGTGTGTGTCTGTCTGTGTGTGTGTGTCTGTCTCTCTGTGTGTGTGTGTGTGTGTGTGTGTGTGTGTGTGTCTGTCTCTCTGTGTGTGTGTGTGTGTCTGTCTCTCTGTGTGTGTGTGTGTGTCTGTCTCTCTGTGTGTGTGTGTGTGTCTGTCTCTCTGTGTGTGTGTGTGTGTGTGTGTGTGTGTGTGTGTGTGTGTGTGTGTATGTGTGTGTGTGTGTGTCTGTCTGTCTCTGTGTGTGTGTGTGTGTGTGTGTGTCTGTCTCTGTGTGTCTGTCTCTCTCTGTGTGTGTGTGTGTGCCTGTCTCTCTCTGTGTGTGTGTGTGTCTGTCTCTGTGTGTGTGTGTGTGTGTCTGTCTGTGTACCTGGTAGTAGGGCATGAACAGTGTGCAGACAGCGCAGTGCGGTAACATCTTGGCTGCGTTAGCGTTGTACTCTCTCTCCGCCGTGAAGTAACACTTCCTGTTCTGCCACAGGAAGAGGAGGGGCTTAGCCCATGGCTCAGCCTCCTGCTCCTCCCCCTCCAAAGACACCTCCGGGGGTTCTGGGTAAAAAAATAAAACGGGACTGATCTGTGACGGAGTTAAAGATACTTGACTGTTGAACCAACAGACTTGATGCTGATGCTTTTAGTAACAATTTACATGTGAGTCGTTTAGTGAGTCATTTAGCAGACTCTCTTATCCAGAGAGACTTACAGTAGGGAGTCATTTAGCAGACTCTCTTATCCAGAGAGACTTACAGTAGGGAGTCATTTAGCAGACTCTCTTATCCAGGGAGTCATTTAGCAGACTCTCTTATCCAGAGAGACTGACCGTAGTGAGTCATTTAGCAGACTCTTATCCAGAGATACTTACAGAAGGGAGTCATTTAGCAGACTCTCTTATCCAGAGAGACTGACCGTAGTGAGTCATTTAGCAGACTCTCTTATCCAGAGAGACTGACAGTAGGGAGTCATTTAGCAGACTCTCTTATCCAGAGAGACTGACCGTAGTGAGTCATTTAGCAGACTCTCTTATCCAGAGAGACTGACAGTAGGGAGTCATTTAGCAGACTCTCTTATCCAGAGAGACTGACAGTAGGGAGTCATTTAGCAGACTCTCTTATCCAGAGAGACTTACAGTAGGGAGTCATTTAGCAGACTCTCTTATCCAGAGAGACTGACAGTAGGGAGTCATTTAGCAGACTCTCTTATCCAGAGAGACTGACAGTAGGGAGTCATTTAGCAGACTCTCTTATCCAGAGAGACTGTATCTAGTCACTGTACATTGTTAATGGACTAACAGGGAATGTTGGGTTAAATATATAACATTAACACTGTTAATGGACTAGCAGGGAATGTTGGGTTTTAAAATATAAAATATTAACACTGTTAATGTTGGGTTTTAATATCATACGTTGAGTTTAGTTTGTTAGTTTTGGGGGGGTGTGGCTTAATATTGTAATCTTGACTTATGTATGATGCTTACTCTATATAATAATCTATTTCAAGAACTGTGTATAATGTCCAATAAAAATATTTGTAAAAAAACAACAACAACCTGTCAATGGACAGTTAATGAATGGACATATTAATGTCAGTTGTTCTTAAAATGGTTGTTCATGAGGAAGTAAAACATTTGTTTTAAGTTGCTTCTATCCAGGTAATATTGTTAAAGAGTGGGAGTCGTTCATAAGGAAGTAAAACATTTGTTTTAAGTTGCTTCTATCTAGGTTGTAAGTCGCTCTGGATAAGAGCGTCTGCTAAATGACTTAAATGTAATGTAAATGTAGGTAATATTGTTAAAGAGTGGGAGTCGTTCATAAGGAAGTAAAACATTTGTTTTAAGTTGCTTCTATGCAGGTAATATTGTTAAAGAGTGGGAGTCGTTCATAAGGAAGTAAAACATTTGTTTTAAGTTGCTTCTATCCAGGTAACAATGTTAAAGAATGTGGCTAGCATTCCTGAGGCTAAACTCATCGGTAAACCGACCATCATCGCAAACCTTCCCTGTGTGTGTGTGTGTGTGTGTGTGTGTGTGTGTGTGTGTGTGTGTGTGTGTGCCTACCGTCGTCGCTGACAGCCTGTTGTTTGACAGTGGAGGGCACGGCCCGGGCGGTGGGCCTCCTCAGAGGGCGACGCCAGCTCTTACTGGTTCTCTTCACCAGCGGAGCAACAGGGTACTGGGAAAGACAGGGGGTCAAATGTCATTGGTGTGTGTGGTGCAGCAGGGTACTGGGACAGACAGGGGGTCAAATGTCATTGGTGTGTGTGGTGCAGCAGGGTACTGGGACAGACAGGGGGTCAAATGTCATTGGTGTGTGTGGTGCAGCAGGGTACTGGGACAGATAGGGGGTCAAATGTCATTGGTGTGTGTGTGTGGTGTAGCAGGGTACTGGGAAAGACAGGGGGTCAAATGTCATTGGTGTGTGTGTGGTGCAGCAGGGTACTGGGAAAGACAGGGGGTCAAATGTCATTGGTGTGTGTGTGTGTGTGTGTGTGGAGCAGGGTACTGGGAAAGACAGGGGGTCAAATGTCATTGGTGTGTGTGTGTGGTGCAGCAGGGTACTGGGACAGATAGGGGGTCAAATGTCATTGGTGTGTGTGTGGTGCAGCAGGGTACTGGGACAGACAGGGGGTCAAATGTCATTGGTGTGTGTGTGTGGAGCAGCAGGGTACTGGGAAAGACAGGGGGTCAAATGTCATTGGTGTGTGTGTGTGTGTGTGTGTGGTGCAGCAGGGTACTGGGAAAGAACAGTGGTCAGGGGTCAGACTGAGGGTTCAAAGATTAAAAGGTGTCCCCTCCCCCCCCAAATTACACCCTATTCCATAGTGCACCACATTGACCGGGGCCCATAGGGGAGTAAATTGGCTAGGCCCCAATAGGGATCTTTTGACCGGGGCCCCAATAGGGTTATTTAGACCAGGGCCCCAATAGGGATCTTTTGACCGGGGCCCCAATAGGGATCTTTTGACCGGGGCCCCAATAGGGACATTTTGACCGGGGCCCCAATAGGGACATTTTGACCGAGGCCCCAATAGGGACATTTTGACCGAGGCCCCAATAGGGATCTTTTGACCGGGGCCCCAATAGGGACATTTTGACCGAGGCCCCAATAGGGACATTTTGACCGAGGCCCCAATAGGGACATTTTGACCGAGGCCCCAATAGGGACATTTTGACCGAGGCCCCAATAGGGACCTTTTGACCGGGGCCCCAATAGGGACCTTTTGACCGGGGCCCCAATAGGGACCTTTTGACCGGGGCCCCAATAGGGATATATATATATGATGGTTTTGAAAAGATAATCAAAAGGATTGAAATGGGTATTTTCCAAAGCGTGTGTGTTATCGTATGTGTGTGTGTGTTATCGTATGTGTGTGTGTGTGTTATCGTATGTGTGTGTGTGTGTGTATTATCGTATGTGTGTGTGTGTGTTATCGTATGTGTGTGTGTGTGTTATCGTATGTGTGTGTGTTATCGTATGTGTGTGTGTTATCGTATGTGTGTGTGTTATCGTATGTGTGTGTGTGTGTGGTATCGTATGTGTGTGTGTGTGTGTTATCGTATGTGTGTGTGTGTTATCGTATGTGTGTGTGTGTGTGTGAGTTATCGTATGTGTGTGTGTGTGTGTTATCCTATGTGTGTGTGTGTGTTATCGTATGTGTGTGTGTGTTATCATATGTGTGTGTGTTATCATATGTGTGTGTGTTATCGTATGTGTGCGTGTGTGTTATCGTATGTGTGCGTGTGTGTGTGTGTTATCGTATGTGTGTGTGTGTGTGTGTGTGATCGTATGTGTGTGATCGTATGTGTGTGTGATCGTATGTGTGTGTGATCCTATATGTGTGTGTGTTATCGTATGTGTGCGTGTGTGTGTGTGTTATCGTATGTGTGTGTGTGTGTGATCGTATGTGTGTGTGATCCTATATGTGTGTGTGTGATCGTATGTGTGTGTGTGTGTGTGTGTGTGTGTGTGTGTGTGTGTGTTATCGCATATGTGTGTGTGATCGTATGTGTGTGTGTGCTTTATCGTGTTCATGTGTCTTAGCAGCCATACGCACAGTGCAAACCTCTCCAGGTTCCAGCCCCGAGTCGCCACACTCAAAGTCGCTCAAATCATTATCATAGTCTTCCTCCTCTTCTTCAGCCTCTCCTTCCGATGACTCACTACTACTCTCCTCCCTCGTGCTGCTCTGCCCCTCATCCTCCGAATCTCCCTCTTCCATATCTGACACCTCTCCTTCCCCGGTCTCTCCTCCAAGGGCGATTCGGGAGGGTCAGCTTCTAGAGCCCCCTCGGCCTCCCTCTCCACCCCCAGTTCCCTGCACAGAGCCAGGGCTTCCGCTGCCTCCACCTCCCCTCTCTGGAGCTCAAAGTCTCCACAGAGGCCCAGGGGCTCCCCGACACCGGCCGACCCCAGAGAGGTGGACTCCAGCTGGGCCCAGGTGAGAGGCCCGTCCCCATGTCCCTCTGGGTCCTGGTCGTCCGTCTCAGTTTCGTGATCGAGGTCTGTGACCTCTTTGCACTGCGGCTCGGTCCACATGGTGTAAGGTAGTGCATCGTGGGTATAGTCGGCGGGGAGCTCCGGGTGGTGGAGGCTCTCGATGAGCACCGCAGGACTCTGGGAGTTGAGGTTCTTCCAGATGCCGTCTGAGAAAGGTTTGGGCTCCAGGTAGAGGCTTTGGGAACTACAAACAGAGTCCACGTTTCGAGAACTACAAATGGAATCCACGTTTTGGGAACTACAAATGGAATCCACGTTTCGGGAACTACAAATGGAATCCACGTTTCGGGAACTACAAATGGAATCCACATTTCGGGAACTACAAACGGTATCCATGTTTGAGTGTGGAGTTTGGTCATGGTTGTTTTGGTGTTGTACCGTTGCTGAATGGTCATTTAATTCACTCAGCTCAGAAGAGTGTGCCAACTTATCTTTACAAGTCAAACTGGTGCTCGCTAGACATAAACCCTGAGTACTGGAGTCTCTAAATACATGGTCTCTTTGGGAGGATCCCTCTGAGTCGGAGTCCGTGGGCACTGCTGCAGTTGCCGCCGAGGCCCTGTGTTTCTGGGTTTTCTGCGCTGGCAGTAGTGTAACGTCACAGAGCATGTGGTTATTATTGCTAGCAAGGGTCTCCGCGGAGGTTTGACTACAGTGGTTCTCGGGGGTCAGCACTGCCTCAGACAATGTTTGGATTGGTAGTGCTTCTCGGTGGGAAGTGCCGGCGGCCATTTTCTGCAGAGAGGCGTCCATTTCGGGTTGAGCGTCGCTAGTTGCACTAGCCGCGTAAGCTGCTACCTGTAACTCCAGCTCTGGCCTATGGTGGTGGTCTTCAGTAGGACCAGAGTGCCGAGAGGGGGCCATTTTGTGTTCAGAGGCGTCCATTTCGGGTTGAGCGCCGCTAGTTGCACTAGCCGCGTAAGCTGCTACCTGTAACTCCAGCTCTGGCCTATGGTGGTGGTCTTCAGTAGGACCAGAGTGCCGAGAGGGGGCCATTTTGTGTTCAGAGGTGTCCATTTTGGGCCGAGCGTTGCTAGTTGCATTAGCCACGTAAGCCGTTACCTGTAAATCCAGCTCTGGTCTATGGTGGTGGTCTTCAGCAGAACCCAAGCGCCAGTCTCTGCAAGGCGCTAACGGTCGAAAATCCTCTTGCTCCGACTTCTTTGACGCCAACTCCACCTCGCACGTTAACGTTTCCGTTCCTGGCGAGAGGGTCGTGGGTGTCTCGCGTCGGAGCACGGGGGCGAGGACCGGGTGACTGCCCGGCAAATCCGGTGAGGTTAGAGCACCACCGTGTCGGCCAGTCGAGGAGGACGACGAACTCTGACCTTTGATCTCGGCGTGACCTCCGCTGACGGCGAGTGTGAGGGAGGGCATCTCCTGGGTGAGAACGGGCGGCAGGGGCGGGCAGAACCTCGTCTCTCCAGATAGTTCTGGAGTGAGGAAGGGCATGTCCACCCCGTTGTTCCTCTGGAGGAGAGGAGGGCAACAGTCTTGTAAACTACACCTCGGAAGAAGGGAAGGGTTTCGTATGGGGACACGGTTGTGTGTAGTACACACAGGGAGAGAGGAACGGTTTTCAACGGGAGTGTAGTTTTTTTCACTACACCTGAACAAGCTAGCTGGACCAGAACCAGAACCAGAGCTGGAAATAACACGTCCTCTGGACCCAGAGTCAGTATCCGTGTAAATGTCATTGTAAAGTGCTGGTGTTTTGCTTTCAGAGGTGTGACTGCTGTGCGTAGTAGTAGTATTTACCGCGGTACCTTGACACTTATCCATTTTATACTCAGTGCTGGGGGTTGAGGTTAGGTTTAAAGAAGACTTCTCTACACAAGAAGAACTTGATTGAAAAGCTCCAGGGCCACAGGCCGAGTCCGTCCACCCCTGAGCCCCAGTCGGGTGCACCGTTCTGGGGGAAGGTAACCTGGTCCGTAAAGGGTGGACATTCACAGAGCAGTCCTCGGGGACCTGTCCCAGCGGGGTCGATTCTATACATACTGACTTCAACGGTCCTCCGGGGATTTCTCTTCTTTCTGATCGGGCAGGTGTAGGGGCAGCCTCGGACCTCTGATGGGGTCCTTTAATGACCTCTGCGAACTCTGACCCCGAGGGGTTCTGTGGAGGGTTAGCGGGATGCAGATGGGGTGAAGGGTGAGTCCCCGCCCCTGTCCCTTGTTCTGTGGGGTCCACTGAGACAGGGGTCAGAAGGGGAGAGGGGCGAGAAGAGAAGTCGGAAGAGGGAGAGGGGAAAGACGAGGGACGCAGAGGTTCAGGAGGACAGGGGAAGGCCAACCGGTCTCTCTCCACTTCCATTCTGTTGACTTTCACCACACACATCTGCCGACAAGGACCTGTGGAACAGAGACACAACAGAAAATCCGCTCTCAGATAAAAAAATAAATAACTTAAAATACCTTTGAGATGGTCAAAAAACAACAACATTTGAATGATAAAATATTAGTCTACTAATCCAGAAGATATAACAGAAAAAAGCTTGGGCCCGTTTGGATCTCTAACGCATAGAATTACAATTCTAGAATGGACATGAACCTTCTTATGATGGGTTAGTATAAGAATTAGGAATTACAATTCTAGAATGGACATGAACCTGCTTATGATGGGTGAGCCATAGAATTAGGAATTACAATTCTAGAATGGACATGAACCTTCTTATGATGGGATAAAGGGCAGCCATTTTGGTCAGGGAGTTGGTCCACCACGCTTTGCCAGTGCTGTTTATAAGACATGGTGTAAAATAACAAAGTTAAAGAATTTCGTCTGCACTGTATATCTCTTAGTTAGCCAGACTGTTTGAGACGAATGGTTCCCATTCATTTTCTTTGGACAATATTTTTAGGTTGACAATAATTCTATAGCACAATTTCTGATATATCACACACCTTAGTTTTATTTTAAAATAGCAGAATTATCCTTCTACTGCCATTCATTCCAATTAGACTGGTTTGGATTTCTCCCTGACCAAGATGGCTGACATTTTCACCCCATTCTGGAACGTTGACGGTTCATCACATAGCCCCTCTAGTCATTTAATAGGATCTCTTACCATCGATCAATATATCATTCAGAATCAAATGAACTAATCTCTTACCAGGGAGCCGGAGTGTATTCTCAGTCTGATCCGGTCCTTCCTCCTCATCGTCCTCATCCTCCCCGGCCCTGCAGCCTCGCCGGACCTTGGGACCCAGGGGGCCTCCGAGGCCTCTCCTCCTACCCAGGACAGAGCACCCTTCCAAGGCTACAGGCTCCTCGCTGGTCCTCAGGCGCTTGGATCTGGTCCGTGGGTGTGAGAGGCTGCTGTAAAGGGGGACAAATTTAGCATCTCTTTGACATGCCACTTATTCAGAACAATTTAAAAAAATATATATATATATATATTCAATGCATGTTCACACACACTTCCAAACTCCTCCTCCCTCCTCCCACACCCCTCCCTCCATCCCCATCCAAACTCCCCCCACCTCCTCCCTTCATCCAAACTCCTCCCTCCTCCCACACCCCTCCATCCAAACTCCTCCCTCCTCCCACACCCCTCCCTCCCTCCATCCCCATCCAAACTCCTCCCTCCTCCTCCCACACTCTCCATCCCCATCCAAACTCCTCCCTCCTCCTCCCTCCATCCCCATCCAAACTACTCCCTCCTCCTCCCACACCCCTCCACCCCCATCCAAACTCCTCCCTCCCTCTCCCACACCCCTCCACCCCCATCCTCCTCCTTCCTCACACCATCCCCCTCCTCCCTCCCTCCATCCCCATCCAAACTCCTCCCTCCTCCTCCCACACCCCTCCATCCCCATCCTCCCACACTCCTCCATCCCCCATCCTCCATCCCCCCTCCTCCTCCCACACTCCTCCATCCCCACACTCCTCCTCCCACACTCCTCCATCCCCCCCTCCTCCTCCCACACCCCTCCATCCCCAGCCATCCCCCTCCTCCTCCATCCCCCTCCTCCTCCCACACCCCCCATCCCCATCCATCCCCCCTCCTCCTCCATCCCCCTCCTCCTCCCACACCCCCCATCCTCTTCCTCCCACACCCCTCCATCCCCATCCTCTTCCTCCCTCCTCCTCCCACACTCCTCCATCCCCCTCCTCCTCCCACACCCCTCCATCCCCATCCTCTTCCTCCCTCCTCCTCCCACACTCCTCCATCCCCCCCCCACACCCCTCCATCCCCATCCTCTTCCCCCCTCCTCCTCCCACACTCCTCCATCCCCATACCTGTTCACAGGGGTCTTGACCCGGCTGCGCTGAAGCCAGTTCTGCAGTTCTGGGGTGGTGGCGGGCGTGGCTCGGGTGTGGTCCAGAGGACAGGAGTCTTTCCCCAGCTTCCATACAGCATAGCGGTCCGGTTGGAACCACTTCACAAAGGGATCCATGCTGATCTTCACCATGTCTTTACTGCATGTACACTACGGAGGAGGGGAGAAGGCACTTAGCATACTACTTAGTGTGGAACATCTCCACAAATGGGGACTAGAGAGGTAGGGAGGAGTGTTAGGAACCAGACTAGCATACTATTTAGTGTGGAACTCTCCACAAATGGAGACTAGAGAGGTAGGGAGGAGGGTTTGGAACCAGACTAGCATACTACTTAGGGTGGAACCTCTCCACAAAAGGAGACTAGAGAGGTAGGGAGGAGGGTTAGGAACCAGACTAGCATACTATTTAGTGTGGAACATCTCCACAAATGGAGACTAGAGAGGTAGGGAGAAGGGTTAGGAACCAGACTAGCATACTATTTAGTGTGGAACCTCTCCACAAAAGGAGACTAGAGAGGTAGGGAGGAGGGTTAGGAACCAGACTAGCATACTATTTAGTGTAGAACCTCTCCACAAAAGGAGACTAGAGAGGTAGGGAGGAGGGTTAGGAACCAGACTAGCATACTATTTAGTGTGGAACCTCCCCACAAAAGGAGACCAGAGAGGTAGGGAGGAGGGTTAGGAACTAGTAGAATCTCTAGCTTGTTAGCTGTGTGTGTCCAGGGGGGGAGTAGAATCTCTAGCTTGTTAGCTGTGTGTGTCCAGGGGAAGTAGAATCTCTAGCTTGTTAGCTGTGTCTCTCCAGGGGAAGTAGAATCTCTAGCTTGTTAGCTGTGTGTGTCCAGGGGGGGAGTAGAATCTCTAGCTTGTTAGCTGTGTGTCCAGGGGAAGTAGAGTCTCTAGCTTGTTAGCTGTGTGTGTCCAGGGGAAGTAGAATCTCTAGCTTGTTAGCTGTGTGTGTCCAGGGGAAGTAGAGTCTCTAGCTTGTTAGCTGTGTGTGTCCAGGGGAAGTAGAATCTCTAGCTTGTTAGCTGTGTGTCCAGGGGGAAGTAGAATCTCTAGCTTGTTAGCTGTGTCCAGGGGAAGTAGAATCTCTAGCTTGTTAGCTGTGTGTCCAGGGGAAGTAGAATCTCTAGCTTGTTAGCTGTGTGTCCAGGGGAAGTAGAGTCTCTAGCTTGTTAGCTGTGTGTCCAGGGGAAGTAGAATCTCTAGCTTGTTAGCTGTGTGTCCAGGGGAAGTAGAATCTCTAGCTTGTTAGCTGTGTGTGTCCAGGGGAAGTAGAATCTCTAGCTTGTTAGCTGTGTGTCTAGGGGAAGTAGAATCCCTAGATTGTTAGCTGTGTGTCCAGGGGAAGTAGTTCCGAGGAAACAGCGTGGCGTTTTCTTCATCTTACCTGAGTGGCCACCTTGCCGTAGTCAATCCATCGGACACTGGCGAAGTTGGTCGACTCCGCACAGTTGAAGCCGTGGTTGAAGCCAGCGTGGTAACCATAGGGAAAGGTGATCATAAACTCCCCTGCCTCCTGGGTGATCTGGAGAAAGGGGGGGGGGGGGTTATTGAGGACAAAAACCACTGGTAAATTTACTCTTTTGTCCCCATTTTATTTTATATTTTATTTTACCTTTATTTTACTAGGCAAGTCAGTTAAGAACAAATTCTTATTTTCAATGATGGCCTACCAGGGAACAGTGGGTTAACTGCCTGTTCAGGGCCAGAACGACAGATTTGTACCTTGTCAGCTCGGGGGTTTGAACTCGCAACCTTCTAGTCCAACGCTCTAACCTCTAGGCTACCCTGCCGCCCCATTGAGATCCCTTGACAGAAGAGAGAATCTCCTCCACTGCTGTTGGCAGGATCGCTTGTGTTAATCTACTTAACGTATCAGCCTCACAGCCTCTACCAGATATACACAACCTCTCTCCTAATGACGACCAGGTTAGGGTTAGGTATCTCACATATACACAACCTCTCTCCTAATGACGACCAGGTTAGGTATCTCACATATACACAACCTCTCTCCTAATGACGACCAGGTTAGGGTTAGGTATCTCACATATACACAACCTCTCTCCTAATGACGACCAGGTTAGGGTTAGGTATCTCACATATACACAACCTCTCTCCTAATGACGACCAGGTTAGGCATCTCACATATACACAACCTCTCTCCTAATGACGACCAGGTTAGGGTTAGGTATCTCACATATACACAACCTCTCTCCTAATGACGACCAGGTTAGGCATCTCACATATACACAACCTCTCTCCTAATGACGACCAGGTTAGGGTTAGGTATCTCACATATACACAACCTCTCTCCTAATGACGACCAGGTTAGGGTTAGGTATCTCACATATACACAACCTCTCTCCTAATGACGACCAGGTTAGGCATCTCACATATACACAACCTCTCTCCTAATGACGACCAGGTTAGGCATCTCACATATACACAACCTCTCTCCTAATGACGACCAGGTTAGGCATCTCACATATACACAACCTCTCTCCTCATGACGACCAGGTTAGGGTTAGGTATCTCACATATACACAACCTCTCTCCTAATGACGACCAGGTTAGGGTTAGGTATCTCACATATACACAACCTCTCTCCTAATGACGACCAGGTTAGGGTTAGGTATCTCACATATACACAACCTCTCTCCTAATGACAACCAGGTTAGGGTTAGGTATCTCACATATACACAACCTCTCTCCTAATGACGACCAGGTTAGGCATCTCACATATACACAACCTCTCTCCTAATGACGACCAGGTTAGGCATCTCACATATACACAACCTCTCTCCTAATGACGACCAGGTTAGGCATCTCACATATACACAACCTCTCTCCTAATGACGACCAGGTTAGGGTTAGGTATCTCACATATACACAACCTCTCTCCTATATTAGGGTTAGGTATCTCACATATACAAACCTCTCTCCTAATGACGACCAGGTTAGGGTTAGGTATCTCACATATACACAACCTCTCTCCTCATGACGACCAGGTTAGGGTTAGGTATCTCACATATACACAACCTCTCTCCTCATGACGACCAGGTTAGGGTTAGGTATCTCACATATACACAACCTCTCTCCTAATGACGACCAGGTTAGGGTTAGGTATCTCACATATACACAACCTCTCTCCTAATGACGACCAGGTTAGGGTTAGGTATCTCACATATACACAACCTCTCTCCTAATGACGACCAGGTTAGGGTTAGGTATCTCACATATACACAACCTCTCTCCTAATGACGACCAGGTTAGGGTTAGGTATCTCACATATACACAACCTCTCTCCTCATGACGACCAGGTTAGGGTTAGGTATCTCACATATACACAACCTCTCTCCTAATGACGACCAGGTTAGGGTTAGGTATCTCACATATACACAACCTCTCTCCTAATGACGACCAGGTTAGGGTTAGGTATCTCACATCTCACATATACACATACCTCTCTCCTCATGACGACCAGGTTAGGGTTAGGTATCTCACATATACACAACCTCTCTCCTAATGACGACCAGGTTAGGGTTAGGTATCTCACATATACACAACCTCTCTCCTAATGACGACCAGGTTAGGGTTAGGTATCTCACATATACACAACCTCTCTCCTAATGACGACCAGGTTAGGTATCTCACATATACACAACCTCTCTCCTAATGACGACCAGGTTAGGCATCTCACATATACACAACCTCTCTCCTAATGACGACCAGGTTAGGGTTAGGTATCTCACATATACACAACCTCTCTCCTAATGACGACCAGGTTAGGGTTAGGTATCTCACATATACACAACCTCTCTCCTAATGACGACCAGGTTAGGGTTAGGTATCTCACATATACACAACCTCTCTCCTCATGACGACCAGGTTAGGGTTAGGTATCTCACATATACACAACCTCTCTCCTAATGACGACCAGGTTAGGCATCTCACATATACACAACCTCTCTCCTAATGACGACCAGGTTAGGTATCTCACATATACACAACCTCTCTCCTAATGACGACCAGGTTAGGGTTAGGTATCTCACATATACACAACCTCTCTCCTAATGACGACCAGGTTAGGCATATACTCACATTAGGCATCTCACATATACAACCTCTCTCCTAATGACGACCAGGTTAGGCATCTCACATATACACAACCTCTCTCCTAATGACGACCAGGT
This sequence comes from Oncorhynchus masou masou, assembly GCF_036934945.1. Taxonomy (NCBI): domain Eukaryota; kingdom Metazoa; phylum Chordata; class Actinopteri; order Salmoniformes; family Salmonidae; genus Oncorhynchus; species Oncorhynchus masou. The sequence continues at coordinate 21,696,697 of NC_088231.1, forward strand.
TAGGGTTAGGCATCTCACATATACACAACCTCTCTCCTAATGACGACCAGGTTAGACCAGGTTAGGGTTAGGTATCTCACATATACACAACCTCTCTCCTAATGACGACCAGGTTAGGGTTAGGTATCTCACATATACACAACCTCTCTCCTAATGACGACCAGGTTAGGGTTAGGTATCTCACATATACACAACCTCTCTCCTAATGACGACCAGGTTAGGGTTAGGTATCTCACATATACACAACCTCTCTCCTAATGACGACCAGGTTAGGGTTAGGTATCTCACATATACACAACCTCTCTCTAATGACGACCAGGTTAGGGTTAGGTATCTCACATATACACAACCTCTCTCCTAATGACGACCAGGTTAGGGTTAGGTATCTCACATATACACAACCTCTCTCCTCATGACGACCAGGTTAGGGTTAGGTATCTCACATATACACAACCTCTCTCCTCATGACGACCAGGTTAGGGTTAGGTATCTCACATATACACAACCTCTCTCCTCATGGGTTACGACCAGGTTAGGGTTAGGTATCTCACATATACACAACCTCTCTCCTCATGACGACCAGGTTAGGGTTAGGTATCTCACATATACACAACCTCTCTCCTAATGACGACCAGGTTAGGTATTCAGGACGACCAGGTTAGGGTTAGGTATCTCACATATACACAACCTCTCTCCTAATGACGACCAGGTTAGGGTTAGGTATCTCACATATACACAACCTCTCTCCTAATGACGACCAGGTTAGGGTTAGGTATCTCACATATACACAACCTCTCTCCTAATGACGACCAGGTTAGGGTTAGGTATCTCACATATACACAACCTCTCTCCTAATGACGACCAGGTTAGGGTTAGGTATCTCACATATACACAACCTCTCTCCTAATGACGACCAGGTTAGGGTTAGGTATCTCACATATACACAACCTCTCTCCTAATGACGACCAGGTTAGGGTTAGGTATCTCACATATACACAACCTCTCTCCTAATGACGACCAGGTTAGGGTTAGGTATCTCACATATACACAACCTCTCTCCTAATGACGACCAGGTTAGGGTTAGGTATCTCACATATACACAACCTCTCTCCTAATGACGACCAGGTTAGGGTTAGGTATCTCACATATACACAACCTCTCTCCTAATGACGACCAGGTTAGGGTTAGGTATCTCACATATACACAACCTCTCTCTCCTAATGACGACCAGGTTAGGGTTAGGTATCTCACATATACACAACCTCTCTCCTAATGACGACCAGGTTAGGGTTAGGTATCTCACATATACACAACCTCTCTCCTAATGACGACCAGGTTAGGGTTAGGTATCTCACATATACACAACCTCTCTCCTAATGACGACCAGGTTAGGGTTAGGTATCTCACATATACACAACCTCTCTCCTAATGACGACCAGGTTAGGGTTAGGTATCTCATCTCACATATACACATATACCTCTCTCCTAATGACGACCAGGTTAGGTATCTCACATATACACAACCTCTCTCCTAATGACGACCAGGTTAGGGTTAGGTATCTCACAGTAGTTAACGTGTCCTAATGACGACCAGGTTAGGGTTAGGTATCTCACATATACACAACCTCTCTCCTCATGACGACCAGGTTAGGGTTAGGTATCTCACATATACACAACCTCTCTCCTAATGACGACCAGGTTAGGTATCTCACATATACACAACCTCTCTCCTAATGACGACCAGGTTAGGGTTAGGTATCTCACAGTAGTTAACGTGTCCTAATGACGACCAGGTTAGGGTTAGGTATCTCACATATACACAACCTCTCTCCTAATGACGACCAGGTTAGGGTTAGGTATCTCACATATACACAACCTCTCTCCTCATGACGACCAGGTTAGGGTTAGGTATCTCACATATACACAACCTCTCTCCTCATGACGACCAGGTTAGGGTTAGGTATCTCACATATACACAACCTCTCTCCTCATGACGACCAGGTTAGGTATCTCACATATACACAACCTCTCTCCTCATGACGACCAGGTTAGGGTTAGGTATCTCACATATACACAACCTCTCTCCTCATGACGACCAGGTTAGGGTTAGGTATCTCACATATACACAACCTCTCTCCTCATGACGACCAGGTTAGGGTTAGGTATCTCACATATACACTACCTCTCTCCTCATGACGACCAGGTTAGGGTTAGGTATCTCACATATACACAACCTCTCTCCTCATGATGACCAGGTTAGGGTTAGGTATCTCACATATACACAACCTCTCTCCTAATGACGACCAGGTTAGGGTTAGGTATCTCAGGGTAGTTAACGTATCCTAATGACGACCAGGTTAGGGTTAGGTATCTCAGGGTAGTTAACGTATCCTAATGACGACCAGGTTAGGGTTAGGTATCTCAGGGTAGTTAACGTATCCTAATGACGACCAGGTTAGGGTTAGGTATCTCAGGGTAGTTAACGTGTCCTAATGACGACCAGGTTAGGGTTAGGTATCTCAGGGTAGTTAACGTATCCTAATGACGACCAGGTTAGGGTTAGGTATCTCAGGGTAGTTAACGTGTCCTAATGACGACCAGGTTAGGGTTAGGTATCTCAGGGTAGTTAACGTATCAGTCTCACAGCCTCTACCAGATATACACAACCTCTCTCCTCATGACGACCAGGTTAGGGTTAGGTATCTCACATATACACAACCTCTCTCCTAATGACGACCAGGTTAGGGTTAGGTATCTCACATATACACAACCTCTCTCCTAATGACGACCAGGTTAGGGTTAGGTATCTCACATATACACAACCTCTCTCCTCATGATGACCAGGTTAGGGTTAGGTATCTCACATATACACAACCTCTCTCCTAATGACGACCAGGTTAGGGTTAGGTATCTCAGGGTAGTTAACGTATCCTAATGACGACCAGGTTAGGGTTAGGTATCTCAGGGTAGTTAACGTATCCTAATGACGACCAGGTTAGGGTTAGGTATCTCAGGGTAGTTAACGTATCCTAATGACGACCAGGTTAGGGTTAGGTATCTCAGGGTAGTTAACGTGTCCTAATGACGACCAGGTTAGGGTTAGGTATCTCAGGGTAGTTAACGTATCAGTCTCACAGCCTCTACCAGATATACACAACCTCTCTCCTCATGACGACCAGGTTAGGGTTAGGTATCTCACATATACACAACCTCTCTCCTAATGACGACCAGGTTAGGGATCTCACATATACACAACCTCTCTCCTCATGATGACCAGGTTAGGGTTAGGTATCTCACATATACACAACCTCTCTCCTAATGACGACCAGGTTAGGGTTAGGTATCTCACATATACACAACCTCTCTCCTAATGACGACCAGGTTAGGGTTAGGTATCTCACATATACACAACCTCTCTCCTAATGACGACCAGGTTAGGGTTAGGTATCTCACATATACACAACCTCTCTCCTAATGACGACCAGGTTAGGTATCTCACATATACACAACCTCTCTCCTAATGACGACCAGGTTAGGGTTAGGTATCTCACAGTAGTTAACGTGTCCTAATGACGACCAGGTTAGGGTTAGGTATCTCACATATACACAACCTCTCTCCTCATGACGACCAGGTTAGGGTTAGGTATCTCACATATACACAACCTCTCTCCTAATGACGACCAGGTTAGGTATCTCACATATACACAACCTCTCTCCTAATGACGACCAGGTTAGGGTTAGGTATCTCACAGTAGTTAACGTGTCCTAATGACGACCAGGTTAGGGTTAGGTATCTCACATATACACAACCTCTCTCCTAATGACGACCAGGTTAGGGTTAGGTATCTCACATATACACAACCTCTCTCCTCATGACGACCAGGTTAGGGTTAGGTATCTCACATATACACAACCTCTCTCCTCATGACGACCAGGTTAGGGTTAGGTATCTCACATATACACAACCTCTCTCCTCATGACGACCAGGTTAGGTATCTCACATATACACAACCTCTCTCCTCATGACGACCAGGTTAGGGTTAGGTATCTCACATATACACAACCTCTCTCCTCATGACGACCAGGTTAGGGTTAGGTATCTCACATATACACAACCTCTCTCCTCATGACGACCAGGTTAGGGTTAGGTATCTCACATATACACTACCTCTCTCCTCATGACGACCAGGTTAGGGTTAGGTATCTCACATATACACAACCTCTCTCCTCATGATGACCAGGTTAGGGTTAGGTATCTCACATATACACAACCTCTCTCCTAATGACGACCAGGTTAGGGTTAGGTATCTCAGGGTAGTTAACGTATCCTAATGACGACCAGGTTAGGGTTAGGTATCTCAGGGTAGTTAACGTATCCTAATGACGACCAGGTTAGGGTTAGGTATCTCAGGGTAGTTAACGTATCCTAATGACGACCAGGTTAGGGTTAGGTATCTCAGGGTAGTTAACGTGTCCTAATGACGACCAGGTTAGGGTTAGGTATCTCAGGGTAGTTAACGTATCCTAATGACGACCAGGTTAGGGTTAGGTATCTCAGGGTAGTTAACGTGTCCTAATGACGACCAGGTTAGGGTTAGGTATCTCAGGGTAGTTAACGTATCAGTCTCACAGCCTCTACCAGATATACACAACCTCTCTCCTCATGACGACCAGGTTAGGGTTAGGTATCTCACATATACACAACCTCTCTCCTAATGACGACCAGGTTAGGGTTAGGTATCTCACATATACACAACCTCTCTCCTAATGACGACCAGGTTAGGGTTAGGTATCTCACATATACACAACCTCTCTCCTCATGATGACCAGGTTAGGGTTAGGTATCTCACATATACACAACCTCTCTCCTAATGACGACCAGGTTAGGGTTAGGTATCTCAGGGTAGTTAACGTATCCTAATGACGACCAGGTTAGGGTTAGGTATCTCAGGGTAGTTAACGTATCCTAATGACGACCAGGTTAGGGTTAGGTATCTCAGGGTAGTTAACGTATCCTAATGACGACCAGGTTAGGGTTAGGTATCTCAGGGTAGTTAACGTGTCCTAATGACGACCAGGTTAGGGTTAGGTATCTCAGGGTAGTTAACGTATCAGTCTCACAGCCTCTACCAGATATACACAACCTCTCTCCTCATGACGACCAGGTTAGGGTTAGGTATCTCAGGGTAGTTAACGTGTCCTAATGACGACCAGGTTAGGGTTAGGTATCTCAGGGTAGTTAACGTATCAGTCTCACAGCCTCTACCAGATATACACAACCTCTCTCCTCATGACGACCAGGTTAGGGTTAGGTATCTCACATATACACAACCTCTCTCCTAATGACGACCAGGTTAGGGATCTCACATATACACAACCTCTCTCCTCATGATGACCAGGTTAGGGTTAGGTATCTCACATATACACAACCTCTCTCCTAATGACGACCAGGTTAGGGTTAGGTATCTCAGGGTAGTTAACGTATCCTAATGACGACCAGGTTAGGGTTAGGTATCTCAGGGTAGTTAACGTATCCTAATGACGACCAGGTTAGGGTTAGGTATCTCAGGGTAGTTAACGTATCCTAATGACGACCAGGTTAGGGTTAGGTATCTCAGGGTAGTTAACGTGTCCTAATGACGACCAGGTTAGGGTTAGGTATCTCAGGGTAGTTAACGTATCCTAATGACGACCAGGTTAGGGTTAGGTATCTCAGGGTAGTTAACGTGTCCTAATGACGACCAGGTTAGGGTTAGGTATCTCAGGGTAGTTAACGTATCAGTCTCACAGCCTCTACCAGATATACACAACCTCTCTCCTCATGACGACCAGGTTAGGGTTAGGTATCTCAGGGTAGTTAACGTATCAGTCTCACAGCCTCTACCAGATATACACAACCTCTCTCCTCATGACGACCAGGTTAGGGTTAGGTATCTCACATATACACAACCTCTCTCCTAATGACGACCAGGTTAGGGTTAGGTATCTCACATATACACAACCTCTCTCCTAATGACGACCAGGTTAGGGTTAGGTATCTCACATATACACAACCTCTCTCCTAATGACGACCAGGTTAGGGTTAGGTATCTCACATATACACAACCTTTCTCCTAATGACGACCAGGTTAGGGTTAGGTATCTCACATATACACAACCTCTCTTCTCATGACGACCAGGTTAGGGTTAGGTATCTCACATATACACAACCTCTCTCCTCATGACGACCAGGTTAGGGTTAGGTATCTCACATATACACAACCTCTCTCCTAATGACGACCAGGTTAGGGTTAGGTATCTCACATATACACAACCTCTCTCCTAATGACGACCAGGTTAGGGTTAGGTATCTCACATATACACAACCTCTCTCCTAATGACGACCAGGTTAGGGTTAGGTATCTCACATATACACAACCTCTCTCCTAATGACGACCAGGTTAGGGTTAGGTATCTCACGGTAGTTAACGTGTCCTAATGACGACCAGGTTAGGGTTAGGTATCTCACATATACACAACCTCTCTCCTAATGACGACCAGGTTAGGGTTAGGTATCTCACATATACACAACCTCTCTCCTAATGACGACCAGGTTAGGGTTAGGTATCTCACATATACACAACCTCTCTCCTAATGACGACCAGGTTAGGGTTAGGTATCTCACGGTAGTTAACGTGTCCTAATGACGACCAGGTTAGGGTTAGGTATCTCACATATACACAACCTCTCTCCTAATGACGACCAGGTTAGGGTTAGGTATCTCAGGGTAGTTAACGTATCCTAATGACGACCAGGTTAGGGTTAGGCATCTCAGGGTAGTTAACGTGTCCTAATGACGACCAGGTTAGGGTTAGGCATCTCAGGGTAGTTAACGTGTCCTAATGACGACCAGGTTAGGGTTAGGCATCTCAGGGTAGTTAACGTGTCCTAATGACGACCAGGTTAGGGTTAGGTATCTCAGGGTAGTTAACGTGTCCTAATGACGACCAGGTTAGGGTTAGGTATCTCAGGGTAGTTAACGTATCCTAACGACGACCAGGTTAGGGTTAGGCATCTCAGGGTAGTTAACGTGTCCTAATGACGACCAGGTTAGGGTTAGGCATCTCAGGGTAGTTAACGTGTCCTAATGACGACCAGGTTAGGGTTAGGTATCTCAGGGTAGTTAACGTATCCTAATGACGACCAGGTTAGGTATCTCAGCAGTAAACTGTAAGACTATATACAACCAGTCAATACAGAAAGACAATCAACTAAAGTGAAGAGCTGTTGAAATGTTGGTACAGATGACTAGAAGGCAGGTTGGTGATAGTGTTAGAACACACACTTCTACGCTATGTTGTAGCGACAGTTGAGATGAAAGGTTTTTAAAAAAGTGACAGTTGATTAAGATGAAAGGGTTTTAAAAAAGTGACCGTTGAGATGAAAGGGTTTTAAGAAGTGACAGTTGAGATGAAAGGGTTTTAAAAAGTGACAGTTGAGATGAAAGGGTTTAAAAAAGTGACAGTTGAGATGGAAGGGTTTTAAAAAGTGACAGTTGAGATGGAAGGGTTTAAAAAAGTGACAGTTGAGATGAAAGGGTTTTAAAAAGTGACAGTTGAGATGGAAGGGTTTTAAAAAGTGACAGTTGAGATGAAAGGGTTTTAAAAAGTGACAGTTGAGATGAAAGGGTTTTAAAAAGTGACAGTTGAGATGAAAGGGTTTTAAAAAGTGACAGTTGAGACAGCCAGTTTGTCTCACCTTGTCGAAGGGGATGCTGTACTTCTTTAGGATGGAAGGGGAGATCAGGGTCATCTTGTGACGGAGAAAAGCCTCACACCCTTTAAACCCGTTGGGGAAGAAACCTGGAAAGAAAACAAACAAGACAGACAGACACACAGTCACACACACACAGTCACACACACACAACGTGGAGTGACTGTTAGATAGATTGACAGAGTCAACACAGTGCTTTTGGGTACAAGAATTTAGGTCTATCCTCCTAAGACCGCGTTTAGACAGGCAGCCCAGTTATTGTCAAAAGACCAGAATTGGGCTGCCTGTCTAAACGCTGCCTAAGTGTTCTACTTTTTTTTAACTTAATATTTCATCTAGTTAAACTAATATTACCTGTAGCCAGTCTCTCCAGTCTCTTCCCATGCTCAGGGGGGATGGCATACCTGTAGACATAGACAACGTGTAATGTTAACATAGACAACTTGTAATGTTAACACAACTGTAGACAGAGACAATGTTAGTCAGGTTAATATAGAAGGTGAACAGTAAACTAGTGATTGGGTCGGTGTTTTGTAGAGGGAGACAAACTGTTTAGATGTGTCATCCTCTACACTGACAATACTGGCCCCTAGTGGTGAGCCTTGGAATTCTACCTATTCTAAAGTTCCTGACATGGAACTCTGTAGAACTCTGTAGAACTCTGTAGAACTCTGTAGAACTCTGTAGAACTCTGTAGAACTCCCTCAGGGTTCTTAGGCATTCCATTTCACCCACACCTCTTCTCCTCCATCAGAAGCCCCATATTCCACTATCAGTCTGAGGTAAGGGTGTGTGTGTGTGTGTGTAAGGGGAGAGGGAGGACTGCCCCAGGAGTGGGAGAGGTCAGGGGTGAGGAGGGGTTGAGAGAAGAGCTTCTTGGTGGTCCTCCCCTCCAGGGAAATGTGTCTAAATGGGGAGAGGTGAGAACCATGTGTGTGTTGCAGGGCTTCCTGCTCTAATGAAGAGAGAGATGGGGAGACAGAGGGAGAGAGGGAGGTGGAAAGAGGGAGGTGGAAAGAGGGAGGTGGAAAGGGGGAGAGAGGGAGGTGGAAAGGGGGAGAGAGGGAGGTGGAAAAGGGGAGAGGGGGAGGTGGAAAGAGGGAGAAGGGGAGGTGGAAAGGGGGAGGTGGAAAGGGGGAGAGGGGGAGGTGGAAAGAGGGAGAAGGGGAGGTGGAAAGGGGGAGGTGGAAAGAGGGAGAAGGGGGAGGTGGAAAGGGGGAGAGGGGGAGGTGGAAAGGGGGAGAGAGTGAGGTGGAAAGGGGGAGAGAGGGAGGGAGGGAGGTGGAAAGAGGGAGAGAGGGAGGTGGAAAGAGGGAGAGAGGGAGGTGGAAAGAGGGAGGTGGAAAGAGGGAGGTGGAAAGAGGGAGAGAGGGAGGTGGAAAAAGGGAGGTGGAAAGAGGGAGGTGGAAAGAGGGAGAGAGGGAGGTGGAAAAAGGGAGAGAGGGAGGTGGAAAAAGGGAGAGAGGGAGGTGGAAAGAGGGAGGTGGAAAGAGGGAGGTGGAAAAGGGAGAGAGGGAGGTGGAAAAAGGGAGAGAGGGAGGTGGAAAGAGGGAGAGAGGGAGGTGGAAAAAGGGAGAGAGGGAGGTGGAAAAAGGGAGAGAGGGAGGTGGAAAAAGGGAGAGAGGGAGGTGGGAAAAGGGTGAGAGGGAGGTGGAAAAAGGGAGAGAGGGAGGTGGGAAAAGAGAGAGAGGGAGGTGGGAAAAGGGAGGTGGAAAAAGGGAGAGAGGGAGGTGGAAAAAGGGAGGTGGAAAAAGGGAGAGAGGGAGGTGGAAAAGGGAGGTGGGAAAAGGGAGAGAGGGAGGTGGGAAAAGGGAGAGAGGGAGGTGGGAAAAGGGAGGTGGAAAGGGGGAGAGAGGGAGGTGGAAAGGGGGAGAGAGGGAGAGGGAAAGGGGGAGAGAGGGAGGTGGAAAGGGGGAGAGGGGAGGTGGAAAGGGGGAGAGGGGAGGTGGAAAGGGGGAGAGAGGGAGGTGGAAAGGGGGAGAGAGAGGTGGAAAGGGGGAGAGAGGTGGAAAGGGGGAGAGAGGGAGGTGGAAAGAGGGAGGTGGAAAGAGGGAGAGAGGGAGGTGGAAAAAGGGAGGTGGAAAGAGGGAGGTGGAAAGAGGGAGAGAGGGAGGTGGGAAAAGGGAGAGAGGGAGGTGGGAAAAGGGAGAGAGGGAGGTGGGAAAAGGGAGGTGGAAAGGGGGAGAGAGGGAGGTGGAAAGGGGGAGAGAGGGAGAGGGAAAGGGGGAGAGAGGGAGGTGGAAAGGGGGAGAGAGGGAGGTGGAAAGGGGGAGAGAGGGAGGTGGAAAGGGGGAGAGAGGGAGGTGGAAAGGGGGAGAGAGGGAGAGAGGGATAGGGAAAGGGGGAGAGGGAAAGGGGGAGAGAGGGAGGTGGAAAGGGGGAGAGAGGGAGGTGGAAAGAGGGAGGTGGAAAGAGGGAGAGAGGGAGGTGGAAAAAGGGAGGTGGAAAGAGGGAGAGAGGGAGGTGGAAAAAGGGAGAGAGGGAGGTGGAAAAAGGGAGAGAGGGAGGTGGAAAAAGGGAGAGAGGGAGGTGGAAAAAGGGAGAGAGGGAGGTGGAAAGAGGGAGAGAGGGAGGTGGAAAAAGGGAGGTGGAAAGAGGGAGGTGGAAAAAGGGAGAGAGGGAGGTGGAAAAAGGGAGAGAGGGAGGTGGGAAAAAGGAGGTGGAAAGGGGGAGAGAGGGAGGTGGAAAGGGGGAGAGAGGGAGGTGGAAAGGGGGAGAGAGGGAGGTGGAAAGGGGGAGAGAGGGAGGTGGAAAGGGGGAGAGAGAGGTGGAAAGGGGGAGAGAGAGGTGGAAAGGGGGAGAGAGGGAGAGGGAAAGGGGGAGAGAGAGGTGGAAAGGGGGAGAGAGAGGTGGAAAGGGGGAGAGAGGGAGGTGGAAAGAGGGAGGTGGAAAGAGGGAGGTGGAAAGAGGGAGAGAGGGAGGTGGAAAAAGGGAGGTGGAAAGAGGGAGGTGGAAAGAGGGAGAGAGGGAGGTGGGAAAAGGGAGAGAGGGAGGTGGGAAAAGGGAGAGAGGGAGGTGGAAAGAGGGAGAGAGGGAGGTGGAAAAAGGGAGGTGGAAAGAGGGAGGTGGAAAGAGGGAGAGAGGGAGGTGGAAAAAGGGAGAGAGGGAGGTGGAAAAGGGAGAGAGGGAGGTGGGAAAAGGGAGAGAGGGAGGTGGGAAAAGGGAGGTGGAAAGGGGGAGAGAGGGAGGTGGAAAGGGGGAGAGAGGGAGGTGGAAAGGGGGAGAGAGGGAGAGGGAAAGGGGGAGAGAGGGAGGTGGAAAGGGGGAGAGAGGGAGGTGGAAAGGGGGAGAGAGGGAGGTGGAAAGAGGGAGAGAGGGAGGTGGAAAGGGGGAGAGAGGGAGGTGGAAAGGGGGAGAGAGGGAGGTGGAAAGGGGGAGAGAGGGAGGTGGAAAGGGGAGAGAGGGAGGTGGAAAGGGGGAGAGAGGGAGGTGGAAAGAGGGAGAGAGGGAGGTGGAGAGAGGGAGACTTACAAGGGAGGAATAAGAGGAGTAATTACCCTCTCCCTTCCTACCCATCTCTCCCTCTAACCCCGCCTCTCAGTTTGCCTGAGACACACCATGCTAGTAAATAACAGTATCCTCCTACCAGGACTTGGGCTCTCCAAAGTGCAGGTAGTTGATGCTATAAAGGTCCATGTCTTCAGTGTGCCAGGAGAAGCTGGTCTTCCACATGCCGAAGTACAGGTAGGGTGTGTTCACCCCCTGGATAGAAACACCACAGTCCTCTTCAATCACATCCAGGATGGAGTTGAGGTGGCCGATGTTCCACTCCTCTATACCCTACAGGAGAGGAGAGGAGGAGGAGATAGGAGGGAGAGAGAAGAGAGGGAATTAGAGGAGAGAGAATTACATGAAATACAGAAGGCAGAGAGGAGGTGAGAGGAGGCGAGAGGATAGAGAATTAGATGAAAGGAGGCGAGAGGAGGAGAGAGGAAGCAAGAGGAGGAGAGAGAATTAGATGAAATACAGAAGGCAGAGAGGAGGCGAGAGGAGAGATGAGACAGAAGGGAGAGAAACAACCAGATAGAGTTGAGGTGTCAGATATTCCACTCCTCTATACTTCACCCTGCACCAGGACAGAGGAGAGGTTGGGATGACGAGAAAGGAATATACAGGGAGTGAAATGACAGTGATCCTGATGATCAGTGATGAGTGACAGAGAGAGGAGTGAGAGACTGAGCATCTATGAGTCCTGAGACATCTACCTCGTCATAGAGGCTCCCGGGGACGTCAGCTCCATATATGGGAGATACGAAGGTTAGGTTCTTCCAGTACTTCCTCTCCAGGTCCTCATAGTTCAGGTAGCGGGGAGTACAATATCTGGAGAGGTAGAAGATCTATGTTATAACTACTAAATATAACACATAGTTCAGGTAGAGGGAGTACAGTATCTGGAGAGGTAGAAGATCTATGTTATAACTACTAAATATAACACATAGTTCAGGTAGAGGGAGTACAGTATCTGGAGAGGTAGAAGATCTATGTTATAACTACTATACTAAATATAACACATAGTTCAGGTAGAGGGGAGTACAGTATCTGGAGAGGTAGAAGATCTATGTTATAACTACTATACTAAATATAACACATAGTTCAGGTAGAGGGGAGTACAGTATCTGGAGAGGTAGAAGATTACATTTACATTTACATTTAAGTCATTTAGCAGACGCTCTTATCCAGAGCGACTTACAAGTTAATTTTTTTTTTAACCTTTTTTTATTTAACCAGGCAAGTCAGTTAAGAACACATTCTTATTTTCAATGACGGCCTGGGAACAGTGGGTTAACTGCCTGTTCAGGGGCAGAACGACAGATTTGTACCTTGTCGGCTCGGGGTTTGAACTCACAACCTTCCGGTTACTAGTCCAACGCTCTAACCACTAGGCTACCCTGCCGCCCCGTATAGTATAGTAGTTATAACTACTATACTAAATATAACACATAGTTCAGGTAGAGGGAGTACAGTATCTGGAGAGGTAGAAGATCTATGTTATAACTACTAAATATAACACATAGTTCAGGTAGAGGGGAGTACAGTATCTGGAGAGGTAGAAGATCTATGTTATAACTACTATACTAAATATAACACATAGTTCAGGTAGAGGGAGTACAGTATCTGGAGAGGTAGAAGATCTATGTTATAACTACTAAATATAACAAATAGTTCAGGTAGAGGGAGTACAGTATCTGGAGAGGTAGAAGATCTATGTTATAACTACTAAATATAACACATAGTTCAGGTAGAGGGAGTACAATATCTGGAGAGGTAGAAGATCTATGTTATAACTACTAAATATAACACATAGTTCAGGTAGAGGGAGTACAGTATCTGGAGAGGTAGAAGATCTATGTTATAACTACTATACTAAATATAACACATAGTTCAGGTAGAGGGAGTACAGTATCTGGAGAGGTAGAAGATCTATGTTATAACTACTATACTAAATATAACACATAGTTCAGGTAGAGGGAGTACAGTATCTGGAGAGGTAGAAGATCTATGTTATAACTACTAAATATAACACATAGTTCAGGTAGAGGGAGTACAGTATCTGGAGAGGTAGAAGATCTATGTTATAACTACTATACTAAATATAACACATAGTTCAGGTAGAGGGGAGTACAGTATCTGGAGAGGTAGAAGATCTATGTTATAACTACTATACTAAATATAACACATAGTTCAGGTAGAGGGGAGTACAGTATCTGGAGAGGTAGAAGATTACATTTACATTTACATTTAAGTCATTTAGCAGACGCTCTTATCCAGAGCGACTTACAAGTTAATTTTTTTTTTAACCTTTTTTTATTTAACCAGGCAAGTCAGTTAAGAACACATTCTTATTTTCAATGACGGCCTGGGAACAGTGGGTTAACTGCCTGTTCAGGGGCAGAACGACAGATTTGTACCTTGTCGGCTCGGGGGTTTGAACTCACAACCTTCCGGTTACTAGTCCAACGCTCTAACCACTAGGCTACCCTGCCGCCCCGTATAGTATAGTAGTTATAACTACTATACTAAATATAACACATAGTTCAGGTAGAGGGAGTACAGTATCTGGAGAGGTAGAAGATCTATGTTATAACTACTAAATATAACACATAGTTCAGGTAGAGGGGAGTACAGTATCTGGAGAGGTAGAAGATCTATGTTATAACTACTATACTAAATATAACACATAGTTCAGGTAGAGGGAGTACAGTATCTGGAGAGGTAGAAGATCTATGTTATAACTACTAAATATAACAAATAGTTCAGGTAGAGGGAGTACAGTATCTGGAGAGGTAGAAGATCTATGTTATAACTACTAAATATAACACATAGTTCAGGTAGAGGGAGTACAATATCTGGAGAGGTAGAAGATCTATGTTATAACTACTAAATATAACACATAGTTCAGGTAGAGGGAGTACAGTATCTGGAGAGGTAGAAGATCTATGTTATAACTACTATACTAAATATAACACATAGTTCAGGTAGAGGGAGTACAGTATCTGGAGAGGTAGAAGATCTATGTTATAACTACTATACTAAATATAACACATAGTTCAGGTAGAGGGAGTACAGTATCTGGAGAGGTAGAAGATCTATGTTATAACTACTATACTAAATATAACACATAGTTCAGGTAGAGGGAGTACAGTATCTGGAGAGGTAGAAGATCTATGTTATAACTACTAAATATAACACATAGTTCAGGTAGAGGGAGTACAGTATCTGGAGAGGTAGAAGATCTATGTTATAACTACTATACTAAATATAACACATAGTTCAGGTAGAGGGAGTACAGTATCTGGAGAGGTAGAAGATCTATGTTATAACTACTAAATATAACACATAGTTCAGGTAGAGGGAGTACAGTATCTGGAGAGGTAGAACGTCTATGTTATAACTACTAAATATAACACATAGTTCAGGTAGAGGGAGTACAGTATCTGGAGAGGTAGAAGATCTATGTTATAACTACTATACTAAATATAACACATAGTTCAGGTAGAGGGAGTACAATATCTGGAGAGGTAGAAGATCTATGTTATAACTACTATACTAAATATAACACATAGTTCAGGTAGAGGGAGTACAGTATCTGGAGAGGTAGAAGATCTATGTTATAACTACTATACTAAATATAACACATAGTTCAGGTAGAGGGAGTACAGTATCTGGAGAGGTAGAAGATCTATGTTATAACTACTAAATATAACACATAGTTCAGGTAGAGGGAGTACAGTATCTGGAGAGGTAGAACGTCTATGTTATAACTACTATACTAAATATAACACATAGTTCAGGTAGAGGGAGTACAGTATCTGGAGAGGTAGAAGATCTATGTTATAACTACTATACTAAATATAACACATAGTTCAGGTAGAGGGAGTACAGTATCTGGAGAGGTAGAACGTCTATGTTATAACTACTATACTAAATATAACACATAGTTCAGGTAGAGGGAGTACAGTATCTGGAGAGGTAGAAGATCTATGTTATAACTACTAAATATAACTCATAGTTCAGGTAGAGGGAGTACAGTATCTGGAGAGGTAGAAGATCTATGTTATAACTACTATACTAAATATAACACATAGTTCAGGTAGAGGGAGTACAGTATCTGGAGAGGTAGAATATCTATGTTATAACTACTATACTAAATATAACACATAGTTCAGGTAGAGGGAGTACAGTATCTGGAGAGGTAGAAGATCTATGTTATAACTACTAAATATAACACATAGTTCAGGTAGAGGGAGTACAGTATCTGGAGAGGTAGAAGATCTATGTTATAACTACTAAATATAACACATAGTTCAGGTAGAGGGAGTACAGTATCTGGAGAGGTAGAAGATCTATGTTATAACTACTAAATATAACACATAGTTCAGGTAGAGGGAGTACAGTATCTGGAGAGGTAGAAGATCTATGTTATAACTACTAAATATAACACATAGTTCAGGTAGAGGGAGTACAGTATCTGGAGAGGTAGAAGATCTATGTTATAACTACTATACTAAATATAACACATAGTTCAAGTAGAGGGAGTACAATATCTGGAGAGGTAGAAGATCTATGTTATAACTACTATACTAAATATAACACATAGTTCAGGTAGAGGGAGTACAGTATCTGGAGAGGTAGAAGATCTATGTTATAACTACTAAATATAACACATAGTTCAGGTAGAGGGTGTGTGTTTATAGTTACTGACTTGTCACTGTTGGCGAGGCGTCTGAACACCTGTGTGTGTTTATACAGTGCTTGTCTTTGTTGTGTGTGTGTGTTTATACAGTGCTTGTCTTTGTTGTGTGTGTGTGTTTATACAGTGCTTGTGTGTGTGTGTGTGTGTGTGTGTGTGTGTGTGTGTGTGTGTGTGTGTGTGTGTGTGTGTGTGTGTGTGTGTGTGTGTGTGTGTGTGTGTGTGTGTGTGTGTGTGTGTGTGTGTGTGTGTGTAGTTACTGACTTGTCACTGTTGGCGAGGCGTCTAAACTCCTTAACGCTGAGCGGTTTCTTCTGGATGTTGAACTGAGTGAACAGGCCTGACTGGCCAGCAACCATCTGCTGGATAGGGGCGTGGATCACCAGGTCATCAATATCATCATAGCTACACCGAGGACGCCAGCCCTTAGGAGGAATCACCTGGAGAGAGGTAGAGGAGGGGTTATCACCTGGAGACAGGGAGAGGAGGGGTTATCACCTGGAGACAGGGAGAGGAGAGAAAGAGAGGGGTTATCACCTGGAGACAGGTAGAGGAGAGAGAGAGGGGGGTTATCACCTGGAGACAGGTAGAGGAGAGAGAGAGAGGGGGGTTATCACCTGGAGACAGGTAGAGGAGAGAGAGAGAGGGGGGGGTTATCACCTGGAGACAGGTAGAGGAGAGAGAGAGAGAGGGGGGTTATCACCTGGAGACAGGTAGAGGAGAGAGAGAGAGAGGGGGTTATCACCTGGAGACAGGTAGAGGAGAGAGAGAGAGGGGTTATCACCTGGAGACAGGTAGAGGAGAGAGAGAGAGAGGGGTTATCACCTGGAGACAGGTAGAGGAGAGAGAGAGAGGGGGGTTATCACCTGGAGACAGGTAGAGGAGAGAGAGAGAGAGAGAGAGAGAGGGGGGTTATCACCTGGAGACAGGTAGAGGAGAGAGAGAGAGAGGGGGGTTATCACCTGGAGACAGGTAGAGGAGAGAGAGAGAGAGAGGGGGTTATCACCTGGAGACAGGTAGAGGAGAGAGAGAGGGGTTATCACCTGGAGACAGGTAGAGGAGAGAGAGAGAGGTTATCACCTGGAGACAGGTAGAGGAGAGAGAGAGAGAGGGGTTATCACCTGGAGACAGGTAGAGGAGAGAGGGGTTATCACCTGGAGACAGGTAGAGGAGAGAGAGAGAGAGGGGTTATCACCTGGAGACAGGTAGAGGAGAGAGAGAGGGGTTATCACCTGGAGACAGAGGAGAGAGAGAGAGAGGGGGGTTATCACCTGGAGACAGGTAGAGGAGAGAGAGAGGGGTTATCACCTGGAGACAGGTAGAGGAGAGAGGGGTTATCACCTGGAAACAGGTAGAGGAGAGAGAGAGGGGTTATCACCTGGAGACAGGTAGAGGAGAGAGAGAGGGGTTATCACCTGGAGACAGGTAGAGGAGAGAGAGAGAGGGGTTATCACCTGGAGACAGGTAGAGAGAGGGGGTTATCACCTGGAGACAGGTAGAGAGAGGGGGTTATCACCTGAAGACAGGTAGAGGAGAGAGAGAGCGGGGTTATCACCTGGAGACAGGTAGAGAGAGGGGGTTATCACCTGGAGACAGGTAGAGGAGAGAGAGAGGGGGTTATCACCTGGAGACAGGTAGAGGAGACAGAGAGGGGGGTTATCACCTGGAGACAGGTAGAGGAGACAGAGAGGGGGTTATCACCTGGAGACAGGTAGAGGAGAGAGCGGGGTTATCACCTGGAGACAGGTAGAGAGAGGGGGTTATCACCTGGAGACAGGTAGAGGAGACAGAGAGGGGGTTATCACCTGGAGACAGGTAGAGAGAGGGGTTATCACCTGGAGACAGGTAGAGGAGACAGAGAGGGGGTTATCACCTGGAGACAGGTAGAGAGAGGGGGTTATCACCTGGAGACAGGTAGAGGAGACAGAGAGGGGGGTTATCACCTGGAGACAGGTAGAGAGAGGGGGTTATCACCTGGAGACAGGTAGAGGAGACAGAGAGGGGGGTTATCACCTGGAGACAGGTAGAGGAGACAGAGAGGGGGGTTATCACCTGGAGACAGGTAGAGGAGACAGAGAGGGGGTTATCACCTGGAGACAGGTAGAGGAGACAGAGAGGGGGGTTATCACCTGGAGACAGGTAGAGGAGACAGAGAGGGGGGTTATCACCTGGAGACAGGTAGAGGAGACAGAGAGGGGGGTTATCACCTGGAGACAGGTAGAGGAGACAGAGAGGGGGGTTATCACCTGGAGACAGGTACAGGATGATAATCCCCAATTTACACTCAGACAAGCACACATACACACACACATAGGTTGTTCTCTCATCTTTCCTGAACAGACACACACCAAACACACTTCCAGTCCTACTCTCAGGCACACACCCACCTTGGCGAGGCCAGCGCGGTGCGCCCCCTGGGCCTCCATGTAGGCCAGGTACCGGTTGAAGTCTCTGAATTCCTCCACGGTGGGCCTGAAGGTCATGATCTTGCAGGAGGGGTTAACGGGGCCGTAGACCTCCGCCCCTGCCATCCTGCCTGCTCACACAGAGGAAGCCTTGGCAGGGAAACAGTTACTCCTCGTTAGAATCTCATTACAGTAACACGTTCTGTTAACGAAGGGGGAAGCAGTGGAATAAGATCTTAAGGAAACAGGGCAGGAGGGGGTTAACGGGGCCGTAGACCCCCTGTCATCCTGCCTCCACCAATTAAACCCAGACAGAGAAAACAGTATAATATAAACTGGGTGGTTCGAGCCCTGAATGCTGATTGGCTGACGGCCGTGGTATATCAGACTATATACCACGGGTATGACAATACAATGATTTTTACTGCTCTAATGACGTCGGTAACCAGTTTCTAATAGCAACAAGGCACCTCAGGGGTTTGTGGTATTTGGCCAATATACCACGGCTCAGGGCTGTGTCCAGGCACTCCGCCATGCGCGTTACAACAACCCCTAGCCGTGGTATATTGGTCATATACCACACTGCCTCTGGCCTTACTGCTTAAATAGAAGACAGGCTTGGGCCATAGGCTGTCTGACTAGACTGATAAAACCTAGAGATACATACCGTAGAGACGCTAGATCCCAGCTAGCCTACATACCGTAGAGACGCTAGATCCCAGCTAGCCTACATACCGTAGAGACGCTAGATCCCAGCTAGCCTACATACCGTAGAGACGCTAGATCCCAGCTAGTCTACATACCGTAGAGACGCTAGATCCCAGCTAGTCTACATACCGTAGAGACGCTAGATCCCAGCTAGTCTACATACCGTAGAGACGCTAGATCCCAGCTAGTCCACATACCGTAGACACGCTAGATCCCAGCTAGTCCACATACTGTAGACACGCTAGATCCCAGCTAGTCCACATACCGTAGACACACTAGATCCCAGCTAGTCCACATACCGTAGACACACTAGATCCCAGCTAGTCCACATACCGTAGACACACTAGATCCCAGCTAGTCCACATACCGTAGACACACTAGATCCCAGCTAGCCCACATACCGTAGAGACACTAGACGCCAGCTAGCCTACAGAGACACTCTAGTCTACATACTATAGACTAGCTAGACCACATACTATAGACTAGCTAGACCACAGCTAGTCTACATACTATAGACTAGCTAGACCACAGCTAGCTAGACCACAGCTCGTCTACATACTGTAGACTAGCTAGACCACAGCTCGTCTACATACTGTAGACTAGCTAGACCACAGCTCGTCTACATACTGTAGAGACGCTAGATCCCAGCTAGCCTACATACTGTAGAGACGCTAGATCCCAGCTAGCCTACATACTGTAGAGACGCTAGATCCCAGCTAGTCTACATACGGTATAGACTAGCTAGACCACAACTAGTCTACATACTATAGACTAGCTAAACCACAGGCTAGCCTACATACTATAGAGACGCTAGATCCCAGCTCGTCTACATACTGTAGAGACGCTAGATCCCAGCTCGTCTACATACTGTAGAGACGCTAGATCCCAGCTCGTCTACATACTGTAGAGACGCTAGATCCCAGCTCGTCTACATACTGTAGAGACGCTAGATCCCAGCTCGTCTACATACTGTAGAGACGCTAGATCCCAGCTCGTCTACATACTGTAGAGACGCTAGATCCCAGCTCGTCAACATACTGTAGAGACGCTAGATCCCAGCTCGTCTACATACTGTAGAGACGCTAGATCACAGCTCGTCTACATACTGTAGAGACGCTAGATCACAGCTCGTCTACATACTGTAGAGACGCTAGATCACAGCTAGCTAGTCTACATACTGTAGAGACGCTAGATCACAGCTCGTCTACATACT
>NC_088231.1:21717465-21778174 GCF_036934945.1 Oncorhynchus masou masou
TCTGTCTAGTGATGCAGTATGGTAAAGTTACTACAGGTTCCTCTCCCTCTCTGTCTAGTGATGCAGTATGGTAAAGTTACTACAGGTTCCTCTCCTCTCTCTGTCTAGTGATGCTATGGTAAAGTTACTGTCTAGTGATGCAGTATGGTAAAGTTACTACAGGTTCCTCTCCTCTGTCTAGTGATGCAGTATGGTAAAGTTACTCTCTGTCTAGTGATGCAGTATGGTAAAGTTACTCTCCTCCTCTGTCTAGTGATGCAGGTAAAGTTACTACAGGTTCCTCCTCTCTGTCTAGTGATGCAGTATGGTAAAGTTACTACAGGTTCCTCTCCTCTCCTCTCTGTCTAGTGATGCAGTATGGTAAAGTTACTACAGGTTCCTCTCCTCTCTCCTCTCTGTCTAGTGATGCAGTATGGTAAAGTTACTACAGGTTCCTCTCCTCTCTCCTCTCTGTCTAGTGATGCAGTATGGTAAAGTCACTACAGGTTCCTCTCCTCTCTCCTCTCTGTCTAGTGATGCAGTATGGTAAAGTTACTACAGGTTCCTCTCTCCTCTCTGTCTAGTGATGCAGTATGGTAAAGTTACTACAGGTTCCTCTCCTCTCTGTCTAGTGATGCAGTATGGTAAAGTTACTACAGGTTCCTCTCCTCTCTGTCTAGTGATGCAGTATGGTAAAGTTACTACAGGTTCCTCTCCTCTCTCCTCTCTGTCTAGTGATGCAGTATGGTAAAGTTACTACAGGTTCCTCTCCTCTCTCCTCTCTGTCTAGTGATGCAGTATGGTAAAGTTACTACAGGTTCCTCTCCTCTCTGTCTAGTGATGCAGTATGGTAAAGTTACTACAGGTTCTAGTGATGCAGTATGGTAAAGTTACTACAGGTTCCTCTCCTCTCTCCTCTCTGTCTAGTGATGCAGTATGGTAAAGTTACTACAGGTTCCTCTCCTCTCTCCTCTGTCTAGTGATGCAGTATGGTAAAGTTACTACAGGTTCCTCTCCTCTCTCTCTGTCTAGTGATGCAGTATGGTAAAGTTACTACAGGTTCCTCTCCTCTCTGTCTCAGTATGGTAAAGTTACTACAGGTTCTCTCCTCTCTGTCTAGTGATGCAGTATGGTAAAGTTACTACAGGTTCCTCTCCTCTCTCCTCTCTGTCTAGTGATGCAGTATGGTAAAGTTACTACAGGTTCCTCTCCTCTCTCCTCTGTCTAGTGATGCAGTATGGTAAAGTTACTACAGGTTCCTCTCCTCCTCTGTCTAGTGATGCAGTATGGTAAAGTTACTACAGGTTCCTCTCCTAGTGATGCAGTATGGTAAAGTTACTCAGGTTCCTCTCTGTCTAGTGATGCAGTATGGTAAAGTCACTACAGGTTCCTCTCCTCTCTCTGTCTAGTGATGCAGTATGGTAAAGTTACTACAGGTTCCTCTCCTCTCTCCTCTCTGTCTAGTGATGCAGTACGGTTCCTCTCCTCTCTGTCTAGTGATGCAGTATGGTAAAGTTACTACAGGTTCCTCTCCTCTCTCTGTCTAGTGATGCAGTACTTACTACAGGTTCCTAGTGATGCAGTATGGTAAAGTTACTACAGGTTCCTCTCCTCTCTCCTCTCTGTCTAGTGATGCAGTATGGTAAAGTTACTACAGGTTCCTCTCCTCTCTGTCTAGTGATGCAGTATGGTAAAGTTACTACAGGTTCCTCTCCTCTCTGTCTAGTGATGCAGTACGGTAAAGTTACTACAGGTTCCTCTCCTCTCTGTCTAGTGATGCAGTATGGTAAAGTCACTACAGGTTCCTCTCCTCTCTCCTCTCTGTCTAGTGATGCAGTATGGTAAAGTTACTACAGGTTCCTCTCCTCTCTGTCTAGTGATGCAGTACGGTAAAGTTACTACAGGTTCCTCTCCTCTCTCCTCTCTGTCTAGTGATGCAGTATGGTAAAGTTACTACAGGTTCCTCTCCTCTCTGTCTAGTGATGCAGTATGGTAAAGTTACTACAGGTTCCTCTCCTCTCTCCTCTCTGTCTAGTGATGCAGTATGGTAAAGTTACTACAGGTTCCTCTCCTCTCTGTCTAGTGATGCAGTATGGTAAAGTTACTACAGGTTCCTCTCCTCTCTCCTCTCTGTCTAGTGATGCAGTATGGTAAAGTTACTACAGGTTCCTCTCCTCTCTCCTCTCTGTCTAGTGATGCAGTATGGTAAAGTTACTACAGGTTCCTCTCCTCTCTCCTCTCTGTCTAGTGATGCAGTATGGTAAAGTTACTACAGGTTCCTCTCCTCTCTGTCTAGTGATGCAGTACGGTAAAGGGAAGTCGTGTCACTACAGGTTCCTGACCAAAGGCCAACAGTGGATTTGGCTCCAGACTCGTCACTACATCACCTATCACCAGTGGAACTCCAGGCCTGAGTTCATCGTCTGCACGCACACCGTCGTCAGGTAGGGAGGACATGTCATGGTAATGTTTAACTTCGTTATGGGCAGGCGGGACGGTAAACGTCAGACTAAGGTCGAAATGCCAACGACCAACAGGCACACCTCATCTCACTGTCCAATCAGAAAAGATCTGTTTAACTTCTAATGGGCAGGCTGGACGGTCAACGCCAGACGAAGGTCGAAAGCCAACGACCAACAGGCACACCTCATCTCACTGTCCAATCAGAAAAGATCTGTTTAACTTCTAATGGGCAGGCTGGACGGTAAACGTCCCACCTTGCCAACATCCGGTGAAATTGGGGAGCGCCGTAATTCAAACTACAGAAATATAAATATTTAACTTTTATAAAATCACAAGTGTAAATACAACAAAATAAAAAGCTTAACCTTCTTGTTAGTCCAGTCGCTGTGTCCGATTTCTGTGAGGCTTTACGGTGAAAGCACACCACGCAATTATCTGAGGACAGCGCCCCGCTTACAAAACCATGAAAAACATGTTTCAACCAGGCTGGTGTGACACGAAAGTCAGAAATAGCGATATAATAAATGCCTTACCTTTGATGATCTTCTTCAGTTGGCACTCCAAAAGGTCCCAGTTACATCACAAATGGTCATTTTGTTCGATAATGTCCTTCTTTATTTCCATAAAAACTCAGTTTTTAGCTGGTCGCACTTCAGTCAATTATCCCCCGGTTTCCCTCCTTTAAAATGCATACAAAATGAATCCCAAACGTTACTAATAAACTTATCAAAACAAGTCAAACAACGTTTATAATCAAACCTCAGGTACCCTAATATGTAAATAAACGATAAAATTTAAGACGGAGAATCGTTATTGTCTTTACCGGAAAAACAAACAAAGAACGTGCTCTCATTCACGAGCTTGGAAACACTACAGCCAAAATAGGAGCCACCTAGAAAAACTACATTTTCTGGCTCATTTTTCCAAAAACCAGCCTGAATCTCTTTCTAAAGACTGTTGACATCTAGTGGAAGCCCTAGGAACTGCAGTCTGGGAGGACTTTGCTTTATAATGAAAGTGACATTCATTGTAAATAGTGGTAGGCTGAATTAGTGGTAGACTGACATTATTTTAACAGTTTTAGAAACTTTAGAGTGTTTTGTATCCAAATCTACCAATGATATGCATATCCTAGCTTCTGGGCCTGAGTAACAGGCAGTTTACTTTGGGTACGCTTTTCACCCGGACGTGAAAACACTGCCCCCTACCCAAGAGAGGTTAAAACCTATTTGTTTAAATTTGCACATAGTTCTCCACACACACTGTCGTCAGGTAAGATTGGACTACACAGTTGATAATCTATATACTTCTAAAAATCTGACTATCATTTATTGTAAATTCTTTCAAGGCATAACATATTTTATTTAAAATGAACAACAGAATAAATCCTTCCAATTTGTATAAAGGACTAGAAAATGGGAACATAATTATATTGTGAGGGACGGTTTTGTTCTGTCTCTCTGTGTAACTATGGAGAAGTGACCTGTTCTGTTCTCTGTGTAACTATGGAGAGGTGACTTGTTTTGTCTCTCTGTGTAACTATGGAGAGGTGACTTGTTCTGTCTCTCTGTGTTGCTATGGAGAGGTGACTTGTTCTGTTCTCTGTGTAACTATGGAGAGGTGACTTGTTCTGTCTCTCTGTGTAACTATGGAGAGGTGACTTGTTCTGTCTCTCTGTGTAGCTATGGAGAGGTGACTTGTTCTGTCTCTCTGTGTAGCTATGGAGAAGTGACCTGTTCTGTTCTCTGTGTAACTATGGAGAGGTGACTTGTTTTGTCTCTCTGTGTAACTATGGAGAGGTGACTTGTTCTGTCTCTCTGTGTTGCTATGGAGAGGTGACTTGTTCTGTCTCTCTGTGTAACTATGGAGAGGTGACTTGTTCTGTCTCTCTGTGTAACTATGGAGAGGTGACTTGTTCTGTCTCTCTGTGTTGCTATGGAGAGGTGACTTGTTCTGTTCTCTGTGTAACTATGGAGAGGTGACTTGTTTTGTCTCTCTGTGTAACTATGGAGAGGTGACTTGTTCTGTCTCTCTGTGTTGCTATGGAGAGGTGACTTGTTCTGTCTCTCTGTGTAACTATGGAGAGGTGACTTGTTCTGTCTCTCTGTGTAACTATGGAGAGGTGACTTGTTCTGTTCTCTGTGTAGCTACGCGGAGGTGAGGGCAGAGCAGCGTAGAGAGCTGGGTATCATTGAAGAGCCGCCTCCTGAGGTAACTGTGGACAAGGTGAGATGCATCACCATATTGGTGTGTATTTTCCCTCTTTCATATGAATATAACTATGACTGTCTAAGTGGTAGATATCTATCTGTTATTAATATAACTATGACAGTCTAAGTGGTAGATATCTGTTATTAATATAACTATGACTGTCTAAGTAGATATCTATCTGTTATTAATATAACTATGACTGTCTAAGTAGATATCTATCTGTTATTAATATAACTGACTGTCTAAGTAGATATCTATCTGTTATTAATATAACTGACAGTCTAACTAGATATCTATCTGTTATTAATATAACTATGACTGTCTAAGTGGTATCTATCTGTTATTAATATAACTATGACAGTCTAAGTAGATATCTATCTGTTATTAATATAACTATGACTGTCTAAGTGGTATCTATCTGTTATTAATATAACTATGACTGTCTAAGTGGTAGATATCTATCTGTTATTAATATAACTATGACTGTCTAAGTAGATATCTATCTGTTATTAATATAGCTATGACTGTCTAAGTGGTATCTATCTGTTATTAATATAACTATGACGGTCTAAGTGGTAGATATCTATCTGTTATTAATATAACTATGACTGTCTAAGTAGATATCTATCTGTTATTAATATAGCTATGACTGTCTAAGTGGTATCTATCTGTTATTAATATAACTATGACTGTCTAAGTGGTAGATATCTATCTGTTATTAATATAACTAGGACTGTCTAAGTGATCTTTCTGTTATTAATATAACTATGACTGTCTAAGTGGTAGATATCTATCTGATATTAATATAACTATGACTGTCTAAGTGATATCTATCTGTTATTAATATAACTATGACTGTCTAAGTGGTATCTATCTGTTATTAATATAACTATGACTGTCTAAGTGGTAGATATCTATCTGATATTAATATAACTATGACTGTCTAAGTGATATCTATCTGTTATTAATATAACTATGACTGTCTAAGTGGTATCTATCTGTTATTAATATAACTATGACTGTCTAAGTGATATCTATCTGTTATTAATATAACTATGACAGTCTAAGTGGTATCTATCTGTTATTAATATATCTATGACTGTCTAAGTGGTAGATATCTATCTGTTATTAATATATCTATGACTGTCTAAGTAGTATCTATCTGTTATTAATATAACTATGACTGTCTAAGTGGTAGATATCTATCTGTTATTAATATATCTATGACTGTCTAAGTAGTATCTATCTGTTATTAATATAACTATGACTGTCTAAGTGGTATCTATCTGTTATTAATATAACTATGACTGTCTAAGTGGTAGATATCTATCTGTTATTAATATAACTATGACTGTCTAAGTGGTATCTATCTGTTATTAATATAACTATGACTGTCTAAGTGGTAGATATCTATCTGTTATTAATATAACTATGACTGTCTAAGTGGTATCTATCTGTTATTAATATGACTATGACTGTCTAAGTGGTAGATATCTATCTGTTATTAATATATCTATGACTGTCTAAGTGGTAGATATCTATCTGTTATTAATATAACTATGACTGTCTAAGTAGATATCTATCTGTTATTAATATAACTATGACTGTCTAAGTGGTAGATATCTATCTGTTATTAATATAACTATGACTGTCTAAGTGGTATCTATCTGTTATTAATATAACTATGACTGTCTAAGTGGTAGATATCTATCTGTTATTAATATAACTATGACTGTCTAAGTGGTAGATATCTATCTGTTATTAATATAACTATGACTGTCTAAGTGGTATCTATCTGTTATTAATATGACTATGACTGTCTAAGTGGTAGATATCTATCTGTTATTAATATATCTATGACTGTCTAAGTGGTAGATATCTATCTGTTATTAATATAACTATGACTGTCTAAGTAGATATCTATCTGTTATTAATATAACTATGACTGTCTAAGTGGTATCTATCTGTTATTAATATAACTATGACTGTCTAAGTGGTATCTATCTATCTGTTATTAATATAACTATGACTGTCTAAGTGGTATCTATCTGTTATTAATATAACTATGACTGTCTAAGTGATATCTATCTGTTATTAATATAACTATGACTGTCTAAGTGGTAGATATCTATCTGTTATTAATATAGCTATGACTGTCTAAGTGGTATCTATCTGTTATTAATATAACTATGACTGTCTAAGTGGTATCTATCTGTTATTAATATATCTATGACTGTCTAAGTGGTAGATATCTATCTGTTATTAATATAACTATGACTGTCTAAGTGGTATCTATCTGTTATTAATATAACTATGACTGTCTAAGTGATAGATATCTATCTGTTATTAATATAACTATGACTGTCTAAGTGGTATCTATTTGTTATTAATATAACTATGACTGTCTAAGTGGTAGATATCTATCTGTTATTAATATAACTATGACTGTCTAAGTGGTAGATATCTATCTGTTATTAATATAACTATGACTGTCTAAGTGATATCTATCTGTTATTAATATAACTATGACTGTCTAAGTGGTAGATATCTATCTGTTATTAATTTAACTATGACAGTCTAAGTGGTAGATATCTATATGTTATTAATATAACTATGACTGTCTAAGTGGTAGATATCTATCTGTTATTAATATAACTATGACTGTCTAAGTGATATCTATCTGTTATTAATATAACTATGACTGTCTAAGTGATATCTATCTGTTATTAATATAACTATGACTGTCTAAGTGATGTCTATCTGTTATTAATATAACTATGACTGTCTAAGTGGTATCTATCTGTTATTAATATAACTATGACAGTCTAAGTGATATCTATCTGTTATTAATATAACTATGACTGTCTAAGTGGTAGATATCTATCTGTTATTAATTTAACTATGACAGTCTAAGTGATATCTATCTGTTATTAATATAACTATGACTGTCTAAGTGATATCTATCTGTTATTAATATAACTATGACTGTCTAAGTGGTAGATATCTGTTATTAATATATCTATGACTGTCTAAGTGATATCTATCTGTTATTAATATAACTATGACTGTCTAAGTGGTAGATACCTATCTGTTATTAATATAACTATGACTGTCTAAGTGGTAGATATCTATCTGTTATTAATATAACTATGACTGTCTAAGTGGTAGATATCTATCTGTTATTAATATAACTATGACTGTCTAAGTGGTATCTATCTATCTGTTATTAATATAACTATGACAGTCTAAGTGGTAGATGTCTATCTGTTATTAATATAACTATGACTGTCTAAGTGGTAGATATCTATCTGTTATTAATATATCTATGACTGTCTAAGTAGTATCTATCTGTTATTAATATAACTATGACTGTCTAAGTGGTATCTATCTGTTATTAATATAACTATGACTGTCTAAGTGGTAGATATCTATCTGTTATTAATATAACTATGACTGTCTAAGTGGTATCTATCTGTTATTAATATAACTATGACTGTCTAAGTGGTAGATATCTATCTGTTATTAATATAACTATGACTGTCTAAGTGGTAGATATCTATCTGTTATTAATATAACTATGACTGTCTAAGTGGTAGATATCTATCTGTTATTAATATAACTATGACTGTCTAAGTGGTATCTATCTGTTATTAATATGACTATGACTGTCTAAGTGGTAGATATCTATCTGTTATTAATATATCTATGACTGTCTAAGTGGTAGATATCTATCTGTTATTAATATAACTATGACTGTCTAAGTAGATATCTATCTGTTATTAATATAACTATGACTGTCTAAGTGGTAGATATCTGTTATTAATATATCTATGACTGTCTAAGTGATATCTATCTGTTATTAATATAACTATGACTGTCTAAGTGGTAGATACCTATCTGTTATTAATATAACTATGACTGTCTAAGTGGTAGATATCTATCTGTTATTAATATAACTATGACTGTCTAAGTGGTAGATATCTATCTGTTATTAATATAACTATGACTGTCTAAGTGGTATCTATCTATCTGTTATTAATATAACTATGACAGTCTAAGTGGTAGATGTCTATCTGTTATTAATATAACTATGACTGTCTAAGTGGTAGATATCTATCTGTTATTAATATATCTATGACTGTCTAAGTAGTATCTATCTGTTATTAATATAACTATGACTGTCTAAGTGGTATCTATCTGTTATTAATATAACTATGACTGTCTAAGTGGTAGATATCTATCTGTTATTAATATAACTATGACTGTCTAAGTGGTATCTATCTGTTATTAATATAACTATGACTGTCTAAGTGGTAGATATCTATCTGTTATTAATATAACTATGACTGTCTAAGTGGTATCTATCTGTTATTAATATGACTATGACTGTCTAAGTGGTAGATATCTATCTGTTATTAATATATCTATGACTGTCTAAGTGGTAGATATCTATCTGTTATTAATATAACTATGACTGTCTAAGTAGATATCTATCTGTTATTAATATAACTATGACTGTCTAAGTGGTAGATATCTATCTGTTATTAATATAACTATGACTGTCTAAGTGGTATCTATCTGTTATTAATATAACTATGACTGTCTAAGTGGTAGATATCTATCTGTTATTAATATAACTATGACTGTCTAAGTGGTAGATATCTATCTGTTATTAATATAACTATGACTGTCTAAGTGGTATCTATCTGTTATTAATATGACTATGACTGTCTAAGTGGTAGATATCTATCTGTTATTAATATATCTATGACTGTCTAAGTGGTAGATATCTATCTGTTATTAATATAACTATGACTGTCTAAGTAGATATCTATCTGTTATTAATATAACTATGACTGTCTAAGTGGTATCTATCTGTTATTAATATAACTATGACTGTCTAAGTGGTATCTATCTATCTGTTATTAATATAACTATGACTGTCTAAGTGGTATCTATCTGTTATTAATATAACTATGACTGTCTAAGTGATATCTATCTGTTATTAATATAACTATGACTGTCTAAGTGGTAGATATCTATCTGTTATTAATATAGCTATGACTGTCTAAGTGGTATCTATCTGTTATTAATATAACTATGACTGTCTAAGTGGTATCTATCTGTTATTAATATATCTATGACTGTCTAAGTGGTAGATATCTATCTGTTATTAATATAACTATGACTGTCTAAGTGGTATCTATCTGTTATTAATATAACTATGACTGTCTAAGTGATAGATATCTATCTGTTATTAATATAACTATGACTGTCTAAGTGGTATCTATTTGTTATTAATATAACTATGACTGTCTAAGTGGTAGATATCTATCTGTTATTAATATAACTATGACTGTCTAAGTGGTAGATATCTATCTGTTATTAATATAACTATGACTGTCTAAGTGATATCTATCTGTTATTAATATAACTATGACTGTCTAAGTGGTAGATATCTATCTGTTATTAATTTAACTATGACAGTCTAAGTGGTAGATATCTATATGTTATTAATATAACTATGACTGTCTAAGTGGTAGATATCTATCTGTTATTAATATAACTATGACTGTCTAAGTGATATCTATCTGTTATTAATATAACTATGACTGTCTAAGTGATATCTATCTGTTATTAATATAACTATGACTGTCTAAGTGATGTCTATCTGTTATTAATATAACTATGACTGTCTAAGTGGTATCTATCTGTTATTAATATAACTATGACAGTCTAAGTGATATCTATCTGTTATTAATATAACTATGACTGTCTAAGTGGTAGATATCTATCTGTTATTAATATAACTATGACTGTCTAAGTGGTAGATATCTATCTGTTATTAATATAACTATGACTGTCTAAGTGATATCTATCTGTTATTAATATAACTATGACTGTCTAAGTGGTATCTATCTGTTATTAATTTAACTATGACAGTCTAAGTGATATCTATCTGTTATTAATATAACTATGACTGTCTAAGTGATATCTATCTGTTATTAATATAACTATGACTGTCTAAGTGGTAGATATCTGTTATTAATATATCTATGACTGTCTAAGTGATATCTATCTGTTATTAATATAACTATGACTGTCTAAGTGGTAGATACCTATCTGTTATTAATATAACTATGACTGTCTAAGTGGTAGATATCTATCTGTTATTAATATAACTATGACTGTCTAAGTGGTAGATATCTATCTGTTATTAATATAACTATGACTGTCTAAGTGGTATCTATCTATCTGTTATTAATATAACTATGACAGTCTAAGTGGTAGATGTCTATCTGTTATTAATATAACTATGACTGTCTAAGTGGTAGATATCTGTTATTAATATAACTATGACTGTCTAAGTGGTAGATATCTGTTATTAATATAACTATGACTGTCTAAGTGGTAGATATCTAAGTGGTCTATCTACCTCCATCGTGATTAGTTCCTTCTCCTCCCTCAAGCAGAGTCAAGACAGTGGATCTGAGTGTCAGCTCAACACAGTTTCCAGCCTGAAAGAGGCCCTGGAACGCTTTGACCGTAGCCACACCCCCTCCTCCACCTCTCTGTCCTCTCACAAGACCTCCTCACAGCTCTCAGACAACACCTGTACCTGTAAGAGAACACACACAGACCACACACACACACATCTCAGACCACTCACACATCGGTATCTCTGACTATAATAGGATCTCTCATCTCCATAGCAACAGCCTCCAAGCTCCACATGGACATGGCCACGCCCCCTCGTCAGTCACATGCTGCCTCCACCATCGAGATGACATCACAGAGACGCTCCTCCATCAGCAGCCAGGTAAGCCCTGATTGGACAGAATGCGACTGGACAGAAAGTGATTGGAACAGAACCCCCAAAAATAAGCAAGTTTGTTTTGACTGGGCAATTGGGGTGAGTCCAACAGGTGCTATTAAAATGCATAATGAATAGAATCTGTTGTGGAGGAGCAGGACATGACCAGGTCCAATTCAACCTGAGACGAATCTAAATGGAATCGACTCTGAATCAACTGCAACTGAATCAAACTCACACTGTATCTGTTGTCTGTGTTGGTGTGTGTGTGTGAAGTCTATGAGTTCTCAGACCACGGGACACAGTGTGGCTCCCGTCCATCCTGTGATACAACAACACCAACAACAAGAGGTGAGAAACGCCTGTCTATCAACCCTATTCGCCTGGTACCCATTTATCCAAGGTTACAGCCCTAATGGATCCCTTTGCCCTGTATAGTGCACTACTTTTGACTTTGCCCTATGGAGCCTGGTGAAAAGTAGTGTACTAAATAGTGAATAGGGTGCTTATTTGGGACACCGCTTAAGTGTGACCATCCTACAGCCATTCAGTACTAGTATGTCAGACAGCAGAACCTCCCTACAGCCATTCAGACAGCAGAACCTCCCTCCAGCCATTCAGACAGCAGAACCTCCCTACAGCCATTCAGACAGTAGAACCTCCCTACAGCCATTCAGACAGCAGAACCTCCCTACAGCCATTCAGACAGCAGAACCTCCCTACAGCTATTCAGACAGCAGAACCTCCCTCCAGCTATTCAGTCAGCAGACAGCAGAACCTCCCTGCAGTCATTCAGACAGCAGACAGCAGAACCTCCCTCCAGCCATTCAGACAATTGAACCTCCCTCCAGCCATTCAGTACTAGTATGTCAGACAGCAGAACCTCCCTCCAGCCATTCAGACAGCAGAACCTCCCTCCAGCCATTCAGACAGCAGACAGCAGAACCTCCTCCAGCCATTCAGACAATTGAACCTCCCTCCAGCCATTCAGTACTAGTATGTCAGACAGCAGAACCTCCCTCCAGCCATTCAGACAGCAGAACCTCCCTCCAGCCATTCAGACAGCAGAACCTCCCTCCAGCCATTCAGTACTAGAATGTCAGACAGCAGAACCTCCCTACAGCCATTCAGACAGCAGAACCTCCCTACAGCTATTCAGACAGCAGAACCTCCCTCCAGCCGTTCAGTACTAGAATGTCAGACAGCAGAACCTCCCTCCAGCCATTCAGTACTAGTATGTCAGACATCAGAACCTCCCTACAGTCATTCAGACAGCAGAACCTCCCTCCAGCCGTTCAGTACTAGAATGTCAGACAGCAGAACCTCCCTACAGCCATTCAGTCAGCAGACAGCAGAACCTCCCTGCAGTCATTCAGTACTAGTATGTCAGACAGCAGAACCTCCCTCCAGCTATTCAGTCAGCAGACAGCAGAACCTCCCTGCAGTCATTCAGTACTAGTATGTCTGACAGCAGAACCTCCCTCCAGCTATTCAGTCAGCAGACAGCAGAACCTCCCTCCAGCCATTCAGACAGCAGACAGCAGAACCTCCCTCCAGCCATTCAGTACTAGTATGTCAGACAGCAGAACCTCCCTCCAGCCATTCAGTACTAGTATGTCAGACAGCAGAACCTCCCTACAGCCATTCAGACAGCAGAACCTCCCTCCAGCCATTCAGACAGCAGAACCTCCCTCCAGCCATTCAGTACTAGTATGTCAGACAGCAGAACCTCCCTACAGCCATTCAGACAGCAGAACCTCCCTCCAGCCATTCAGACAGCAGACAGCAGAACCTCCCTACAGTCATTCAGACAGCAGAACCTCTCTACAGCCATTCAGACAGCAGACAGCAGAACCTCCCTCCAGCCATTCAGACAATTGAACCTCCCTCCAGCCATTCAGTACTAGTATGTCAGACAGCAGAACCTCCCTCCAGCCATTCAGTACTAGTATGTCAGACAGCAGAACCTCCCTACAGCCATTCAGACAGCAGAACCTCTCTACAGTCATTCAGACAGCAGAACCTCCCTCCAGCCATTCAGTACTAGTATGTCAGACAGCAGAACCTCCCTACAGCCATTCAGACAGCAGAACCTCCCTACAGCCATTCAGACAGCAGAACCTCTCTACAGTCATTCAGACAGCAGAACCTCCCTCCAGCCATTCAGTACTAGTATGTCAGACAGCAGAACCTCCCTATAGCCATTCAGACATCAGAACCTCCCTACAGCTATTCAGACAGCAGAACCTCCCTACAGTCATTCAGACAGCAGAACCTCCCTCCAGCCGTTCAGTACTAGAATGTCAGACAGCAGAACCTCCCTCCAGCCGTTCAGTACTAGTATGTCAGACAGCAGAACCTCCGTCCAGCTATTCAGTCAGCAGACAGCAGAACCTCCCTACAGCCATTCAGACAGCAGACAGCAGAACCTCCCTACAGCCATTCAGACAGCAGAACCTCCCTACAGCCATTCAGTACTAGTATGTCAGACAGCCATTCAGACAGCAGAACCTCCCTACAGCCATTCAG
Organism: Oncorhynchus masou masou; assembly: GCF_036934945.1. Classification (NCBI taxonomy): domain Eukaryota; kingdom Metazoa; phylum Chordata; class Actinopteri; order Salmoniformes; family Salmonidae; genus Oncorhynchus; species Oncorhynchus masou. Next base: position 21,731,462 of record NC_088231.1, read on the forward strand.
ACAGCAGAACCTCCCTACAGCCATTCAGACAGCAGAACCTCCCTACAGCCATTCAGACAGCAGAACCTCCCTCCAGCCATTCAGTACTAGTATGTCAGCCAGCAGAACCTCCCTACAGCCATTCAGCCAGCAGAACCTCTACAACCATTCAGTACTAGTATGTCAGCCAGCAGAACCTCCCTACAGCCATTCAGACAGCAGAACCTCCCTCCAGCCATTCAGACAGCAAAACCTCCCTCCAGCTATTCAGTCAGCAGACAGCAGAACCTCCCTACAGCCATTCAGACAGCAGAACCTCCCTCCAGCCATTCAGACAGCAAAATCTCCCTCCAGCTATTCAGTCAGCAGACAGCAGAACCTCCCTACAGCCATTCAGACAGCAGACAGCAGAACCTCCCTACAGCCATTCAGACAGCAGACAGCAGAACCTCCCTACAGCCATTCAGACAGCAGACAGCAGAACATCCCTACAGCCATTCAGACAGCAGAACCTCCCTCCAGTCATTCAGACAGCAGAACCTCCCTCCAGCCATTCAGACAGCAGAACCTCCCTACAGCCATTCAGACAGCAGAACCTCCCTCCAGCCATTCAGACAGCAGAACCTCCCTCCAGTCATTCAGACAGCAGAACCTCCCTCCAGCCATTCAGTACTAGTATGTCAGACAGCAGAACCTCCCTCCAGCCATTCAGTACTAGTATGTCAGACAGCAGAACCTCCCTCCAGCCATTCAGACAGCAGAACCTCCCTCCAGCCATTTAGTACTAGTATGTCAGCCAGCAGAACCCCCCTCCAGCCATTCAGTACTAGTATGTCAGACAGCAGAACCTCCCTACAGCCATTCAGACAGCAGAACCTCCCTACAGCCATTCAGACAATTGAACCTCTCTACAGCTTATCAGACAGCAGACAGCAGAACCTCCCTCCAGCCATTCAGACAGCAGAACCTCCCTCCAGCCATTCAGTACTAGTATGTCAGCCAGCAGAACCTCCCTACAGCCATTCAGACAGCAGAACCTCCCTCCAGCCATTCAGTCAGCAGACAGCAGAACCTCCCTACAGCCATTCAGACAGCAGACAGCAGAACATCCCTACAGCCATTCAGACAGCAGAACCTCCCTCCAGCCATTCAGACAGCAGAACCTCCCTCCAGTCATTCAGACAGCAGAACCTCCCTACAGCCATTCAGACAGCAGAACCTCCCTCCAGTCATTCAGACAGCAGAACCTCCCTCCAGCCATTCAGTACTAGTATGTCAGACAGCAGAACCTCCCTCCAGCCATTCAGACAGCAGAACCTCCCTACAGCCATTCAGACAGCAGAACCTCCCTACAGCTATTCAGACAGCAGAACCTCCCTCCAGCTATTCAGTCAGCAGACAGCAGAACCTCCCTGCAGTCATTCAGACAGCAGACAGCAGAACCTCCCTCCAGCCATTCAGACAATTGAACCTCCCTCCAGCCATTCAGTACTAGTATGTCAGACAGCAGAACCTCCCTCCAGCCATTCAGACAGCAGAACCTCCCTCCAGCCATTCAGACAGCAGACAGCAGAACCTCCCTCCAGCCATTCAGACAATTGAACCTCCCTCCAGCCATTCAGTACTAGTATGTCAGACAGCAGAACCTCCCTCCAGCCATTCAGACAGCAGAACCTCCCTCCAGCCATTCAGACAGCAGAACCTCCCTCCAGCCATTCAGTACTAGAATGTCAGACAGCAGAACCTCCCTACAGCCATTCAGACAGCAGAACCTCCCTACAGCTATTCAGACAGCAGAACCTCCCTCCAGCCGTTCAGTACTAGAATGTCAGACAGCAGAACCTCCCTCCAGCCATTCAGTACTAGTATGTCAGACATCAGAACCTCCCTACAGTCATTCAGACAGCAGAACCTCCCTCCAGCCGTTCAGTACTAGAATGTCAGACAGCAGAACCTCCCTACAGCCATTCAGTCAGCAGACAGCAGAACCTCCCTGCAGTCATTCAGTACTAGTATGTCAGACAGCAGAACCTCCCTCCAGCTATTCAGTCAGCAGACAGCAGAACCTCCCTGCAGTCATTCAGTACTAGTATGTCAGACAGCAGAACCTCCCTCCAGCTATTCAGTCAGCAGACAGCAGAACCTCCCTCCAGCCATTCAGACAGCAGACAGCAGAACCTCCCTCCAGCCATTCAGTACTAGTATGTCAGACAGCAGAACCTCCCTCCAGCCATTCAGACAGCAGACAGCAGAACATCCCTACAGCCATTCAGACAGCAGAACCTCCCTCCAGCCATTCAGACAGCAGAACCTCCCTCCAGTCATTCAGACAGCAGAACCTCCCTACAGCCATTCAGACAGCAGAACCTCCCTCCAGCCATTCAGACAGCAGAACCTCCCTCCAGTCATTCAGACAGCAGAACCTCCCTCCAGCCATTCAGTACTAGTATGTCAGACAGCAGAACCTCCCTCCAGCCATTCAGACAGCAGAACCTCCCTACAGCCATTCAGACAGCAGAACCTCCCTACAGCTATTCAGACAGCAGAACCTCCCTCCAGCTATTCAGTCAGCAGACAGCAGAACCTCCCTCCAGCCATTCAGACAATTGAACCTCCCTCCAGCCATTCAGTACTAGTATGTCAGACAGCAGAACCTCCCTCCAGCCATTCAGACAGCAGAACCTCCCTCCAGCCATTCAGACAGCAGAACCTCCCTCCAGCCATTCAGTACTAGAATGTCAGACAGCAGAACCTCCCTACAGCCATTCAGACAGCAGAACCTCCCTACAGCTATTCAGACAGCAGAACCTCCCTCCAGCCGTTCAGTACTAGAATGTCAGACAGCAGAACCTCCCTCCAGCCATTCAGTACTAGTATGTCAGACATCAGAACCTCCCTACAGTCATTCAGACAGCAGAACCTCCCTCCAGCCGTTCAGTACTAGAATGTCAGACAGCAGAACCTCCCTACAGCCATTCAGTCAGCAGACAGCAGAACCTCCCTGCAGTCATTCAGTACTAGTATGTCAGACAGCAGAACCTCCCTCCAGCTATTCAGTCAGCAGACAGCAGAACCTCCCTGCAGTCATTCAGTACTAGTATGTCAGACAGCAGAACCTCCCTCCAGCTATTCAGTCAGCAGACAGCAGAACCTCCCTCCAGCCATTCAGACAGCAGACAGCAGAACCTCCCTCCAGCCATTCAGTACTAGTATGTCAGACAGCAGAACCTCCCTCCAGCCATTCAGTACTAGTATGTCAGACAGCAGAACCTCCCTACAGCCATTCAGACAGCATAACCTCCCTCCAGCCATTCAGACAGCAGAACCTCCCTCCAGCCATTCAGTACTAGTATGTCAGACAGCAGAACCTCCCTACAGCCATTCAGACAGCAGAACCTCCCTCCAGCCATTCAGACAGCAGACAGCAGAACCTCCCTACAGTCATTCAGACAGCAGAACCTCTCTACAGCCATTCAGACAGCAGACAGCAGAACCTCCCTCCAGCCATTCAGACAATTGAACCTCCCTCCAGCCATTCAGTACTAGTATGTCAGACAGCAGAACCTCCCTCCAGCCATTCAGTACTAGTATGTCAGACAGCAGAACCTCCCTACAGCCATTCAGACAGCAGAACCTCTCTACAGTCATTCAGACAGCAGAACCTCCCTCCAGCCATTCAGTACTAGTATGTCAGACAGCAGAACCTCCCTACAGCCATTCAGACAGCAGAACCTCCCTACAGCCATTCAGACAGCAGAACCTCTCTACAGTCATTCAGACAGCAGAACCTCCCTCCAGCCATTCAGTACTAGTATGTCAGACAGCAGAACCTCCCTATAGCCATTCAGACATCAGAACCTCCCTACAGCTATTCAGACAGCAGAACCTCCCTACAGTCATTCAGACAGCAGAACCTCCCTCCAGCCGTTCAGTACTAGAATGTCAGACAGCAGAACCTCCCTCCAGCCGTTCAGTACTAGTATGTCAGACAGCAGAACCTCCCTCCAGCTATTCAGTCAGCAGACAGCAGAACCTCCCTACAGCCATTCAGACAGCAGACAGCAGAACCTCCCTACAGCCATTCAGACAGCAGAACCTCCCTACAGCCATTCAGTACTAGTATGTCAGACAGCCATTCAGACAGCAGAACCTCCCTACAGCCATTCAGACAGCAGAACCTCCCTACAGCCATTCAGACAGCAGAACCTCCCTACAGCCATTCAGACAGCAGAACCTCCCTCCAGCCATTCAGTACTAGTATGTCAGCCAGCAGAACCTCCCTACAGCCATTCAGCCAGCAGAACCTCTACAACCATTCAGTACTAGTATGTCAGCCAGCAGAACCTCCCTACAGCCATTCAGACAGCAGAACCTCCCTCCAGCCATTCAGACAGCAAAACCTCCCTCCAGCTATTCAGTCAGCAGACAGCAGAACCTCCCTACAGCCATTCAGACAGCAGAACCTCCCTCCAGCCATTCAGACAGCAAAATCTCCCTCCAGCTATTCAGTCAGCAGACAGCAGAACCTCCCTACAGCCATTCAGACAGCAGACAGCAGAACCTCCCTACAGCCATTCAGACAGCAGACAGCAGAACCTCCCTACAGCCATTCAGACAGCAGAACCTCCCTCCAGCCATTCAGACAGCAGAACCTCCCTCCAGTCATTCAGACAGCAGAACCTCCCTCCAGCCATTCAGTACTAGTATGTCAGACAGCAGAACCTCCCTCCAGCCATTCAGACAGCAGAACCTCCCTACAGCCATTCAGACAGCAGAACCTCCCTCCAGCCATTTAGTACTAGTATGTCAGACAGCAGAACCCCCCTCCAGCCATTCAGTACTAGTATGTCAGACAGCAGAACCTCCCTACAGCCATTCAGACAGCAGAACCTCCCTACAGCCATTCAGACAATTGAACCTCTCTACAGCTTATCAGACAGCAGACAGCAGAACCTCCCTCCAGCCATTCAGACAGCAGAACCTCCCTCCAGCCATTCAGTACTAGTATGTCAGCCAGCAGAACCTCCCTACAGCCATTCAGACAGCAGAACCTCCCTCCAGCCATTCAGTCAGCAGACAGCAGAACCTCCCTACAGCCATTCAGACAGCAGACAGCAGAACATCCCTACAGCCATTCAGACAGCAGAACCTCCCTCCAGCCATTCAGACAGCAGAACCTCCCTCCAGCCATTCAGACAGCAGAACCTCCCTACAGCCATTCAGACAGCAGACAGCAGAACATCCCTACAGCCATTCAGACAGCAGAACCTCCCTCCAGCCATTCAGACAGCAGAACCTCCCTACAGCCATTCAGACAGCAGAACCTCCCTACAGCCATTCAGACAATTGAACCTCTCTACAGCTTATCAGACAGCAGACAGCAGAACCTCCCTCCAGCCATTCAGACAGCAGAACCTCCCTCCAGCCATTCAGTACTAGTATGTCAGCCAGCAGAACCTCCCTACAGCCATTCAGACAGCAGAACCTCCCTCCAGCCATTCAGTCAGCAGACAGCAGAACCTCCCTACAGCCATTCAGACAGCAGACAGCAGAACATCCCTACAGCCATTCAGACAGCAGAACCTCCCTCCAGCCATTCAGACAGCAGAACCTCCCTCCAGCCATTCAGACAGCAGAACCTCCCTCCAGTCATTCAGACAGCAGAACCTCCCTACAGCCATTCAGACAGCAGAACCTCCCTCCAGCCATTCAGACAGCAGAACCTCCCTCCAGTCATTCAGACAGCAGAACCTCCCTCCAGCCATTCAGACAGCAGAACCTCCCTCCAGCCATTTAGTACTAGTATGTCAGACAGCAGAACCCCCCTCCAGCCATTCAGTACTAGTATGTCAGACAGCAGAACCTCCCTACAGCCATTCAGACAGCAGAACCTCCCTCCAGCCATTCAGACAGCAGAACCTCCCTCCAGCCATTCAGTACTAGTATGTCAGACAGCAGAACCTCCCTACAGCCATTCAGACAGCAGAACCTCCCTCCAGCCATTCAGTCAGCAGACACTCCCTCCAGCTATTCAGACAGCAGACAGCAGAACCTCCCTACAGCCATTCAGACAGCAGACAGCAGAACCTCCCTACAGCCATTTCGACAGCAGAACCTCCCTACAGCCATTCAGACAGCAGAACCTCCCTACAGTCATTCAGACAGCAGACAGCAGAACCTCCCTACAGCCATTCAGACAGCAGAACCTCCCTCCAGCCATTCAGACAGCAGAACCTCCCTCCAGCCATTCAGTACTAGTATGTCAGACAGCAGAACCTCCCTCCAGCCATTCAGTACTAGTATGTCAGACAGCAGAACCTCCCTACAGCCATTCAGACAGCAGACAGCAGAACCTCCCTACAGCCATTCAGACAGCAGAACCTCCCTACAGCCATTCAGACAGCAGACAGCAGAACCTCCCTACAGCCATTCAGACAGCAGAACCTCCCTACAGCCATTCAGACAGCAGAACCTCCCTACAGCCATTCAGTACTAGTATGTCAGACAGCAGAACCTCCCTCCAGTCATTCAGACAGCAGAACCTCCCTCCAGTCATTCAGACAGCAGAACCTCCCTACAGCCATTCAGACAGCAGAACCTCCCTACAGCCATTCAGACAGCAGAACCTCCCTACAGCCATTCAGTACTAGTATGTCAGACAGCAGAACCTCCCTCCAGTCATTCAGACAGCAGAACCTCCCTACAGCCATTCAGACAGCAGAACCTCCCTACAGTCATTCAGACAGCAGAACCTCCCTACAGTCATTCAGACAGCAGAACCTATTGTAGCCTGACGCTGCTTGCTGGTCATATAACATGGTGGGAACAATCTTTCTCCCTCTGTTTCCCTCTCTCTCTTCCCCCCTTACTCCCCCCTCCAACCCCAAGCCGGTGCTAGAGTTCTCAGCCCAGGTGAATGCTATGCAGCACCTGAAGGACCAGCTGGAGCAGAGGACCAGGATGATTCAGGCCAACATCCAGAGACAGCAGGATGAACTCCGAGCCATACAGGACCAACTACACAGAGTACAGCCCCCGGCCATACAGGACCAACTACACAGAGTACAGCCCCCAGCCATACAGGACCAACTACACAGAGTACAGCCCCCAGCCATACAGGTAGGAGGTATATAGACCCCATACAGGACCAACTACACAGAGTACAGCCCCCAGCCATACAGGACCAACTACACAGAGTACAGCCCCCGGCCATACAGGACCAACTACACAGAGTACAGCCCCCAGCCATACAGGTAGGAGGTATATAGACCCCATACAGGACCAACTACACAGAGTACAGCCCCCAGCCATACAGGACCAACTACACAGAGTACAGCCCCCAGCCATACAGGTAAGAGGTATATAGACCCCATACAGGACCAACTACACAGAGTACAGCCCCCAGCCATACAGGACCAACTACACAGAGTACAGCCCCCAGCCATACAGGTAAGAGGTATATAGACCCCATACAGGACCAACTACACAGAGTACAGCCCCCAGCCATACAGGACCAACTACACAGAGTACAGCCCCCAGCCATACAGGACCAACTACACAGAGTACAGCCCCCAGCCATACAGGACCAACTACACAGAGTACAGCCCCCAGCCATACAGGTAGGAGGTATATAGACCCCATACAGGACCAACTACACAGAGTACAGCCCCCAGCCATACAGGACCAACTACACAGAGTACAACCCCCAGCCATACAGGACCAACTACACAGAGTACAGCCCCCAGCCATACAGGACCAACTACACAGAGTACAGCCCCCAGCCATACAGGTAGGATGTATATAGACCCCATACAGGACCAACTACACAGAGAACAGCCCCCAGCCATACAGGACCAACTACACAGAGTACAGCCCCCAGCCATACAGGACCAACTACACAGAGTACAGCCCCCAGCCATACAGGACCAACTACACAGAGTACAGCCCCCGGCCATACAGGTAGGAGGTATATAGACCCCATACAGGACCAACTACACAGAGTACAGCCCCCAGCCATACAGGACCAACTACACAGAGTACAGCCCCCGGCCATACAGGACCAACTACACAGAGTACAGCCCCCAGCCATACAGGACCAGCTACACAGAGTACAGCCCCCAGCCATACAGGACCAACTACACAGAGTACAGCCCCCGGCCATACAGGACCAACTACACAGAGTACAGCCCCCAGCCATACAGGACCAACTACACAGAGTACAGCCCCCAGCCATACAGGTAGGAGGTATATAGACCCCATACAGGACCAACTACACAGAGTACAGCCCCCAGCCATACAGGACCAGCTACACAGAGTACAGACCCCCGCCATACAGGACCAGCTACACAGAGTACAGCCCCCGGCCGTACAGAACCAACTACACAGAGTACAGCCCCCAGCCATACAGGACCAACTACACAGAGTACAGCCCCCAGCCATACAGGACCAACTACACAGAGTACAGCCCCCGGCCATACAGGTAGGAGGTATATAGACCCCATACAGGACCAACTACACAGAGTACAGCCCCCAGCCATACAGGACCAACTACACAGAGTACAGCCCCCAGCCATACAGGACCAACTACACAGAGTACAGCCCCCGGCCATACAGGACCAACTACACAGAGTACAGCCCCCAGCCATACAGGACCAACTACACAGAGTACAGCCCCCAGCCATACAGGACCAACTACACAGAGTACAGCCCCCAGCTATACAGGTAGGATTTATATAGACCCCATACAGTACCAGCTACACAGAGTACAGCCTTCAGCCATACAGATAGGATATATACACAGACAGATTTGCACAGACACACACAGAAATAAACACGCACATTGAGACCCATATGATTGACAACTGTTGTTTCCGTGGTGATAGATGTTCGTGCAGCAGCCTGGCGGAGCTTTGAATGTCCAGCTGCCTCAGGTGGGGGTGGTGCCACAGGGAGCAGTTCTGACCAATCAGGCGCAGCAGACTGTCCTAAACCCCGCCCACACAGGAAGTCAGCTCACCATTCAGCAGCAGCAGTCACCTCCTCCTCAACAGAACCTTCAGCGACAGCAAAACAACTCTCTCGCTCAGGTATTCAGCCAAGCAGTGGTATGTGTTGTTATGTTCATATTATCTTTATAAAACATTATGTTGGGATGTTTTTTTAATGTTATGGTGTCTTATGTGTTATGTGTTATTTAGTAGTTATGTTATTTAGTTGTATGCTATGTTTTGTTAAAGTTGTGTAATATAAGCACCATGGTAATAGATGGAGCTGAACAGCGAGCCACTGTGTTAGACCTGTCTTATCAATTACATCATCTCTGTGAGAACCTGCTCTCTCTCTCTCTGACATCATTTCTGTGAGAACCTGCTCTCTCTCTCTCATCTCTGTGAGAACCTGCTCTCTTTCTCTCTCTCTGACATCATCTCTGTGAGAACCTGCTCTCTCTCTCTCTCTCTCTCTGACATCATCTCTGTGAGAACCTGCTCTCTTTCTCTCTCTCTGACATCATCTCTGTGAGAACCTGCTCTCTTTCTCTCTTTCTGACATCATCTCTGTGAGAACCTGCTCTCTTTCTCTCTTTCTGACATCATCTCTGTGAGAACCTGCTCTCTCTCTCTGTCATCTCTGTGAGAACCTGCTCTCTCTCTCTCTCTCTCTGACATCATCTCTGTGAGAACCTGCTCTCTTTCTCTCTTTCTGACATCATCTCTGTGAGAACCTGCTCTCTTTCTCTCTCTCTGACATCATCTCTGTGAGAATCTGCTCTCTCTCCCTCTCTGACATCATCTCTGTGAGAACCTGCTCTCTTTCTCTCTCTCTGACATCATCTCTGTGAGAACCTTCTCTCTCTCTCTCTGACATCATCTCTGTGAGAACCTGCTCTCTTTCTCTCTCTCTGACATCATCTCTGTGAGAACCTGCTCTCTTTCTCTCTCTCTCTGACATCATCTCTGTGAGAACCTGCTCTCTTTCTCTCTCTCTCTGACATCATCTCTGTTAGAACCTGCTCTCTCTCTCTGACATCATCTCTGTGAGAAACTGCTCTCTCTCTCTCTCTCTCTCTCTCTCTCTCTCTCTCTCTCTCTCTCTCTCTCTCTCTCTCTCTCTCTCTCTCTCTCTCTCTCTCTCTCTCTCTCTCTCTCTCTCTCTCTCTCTCTCTCTCTCTCTCTCTCTCTCTCTCTCTCTCTCTCTCTCTCTCTCTCTCTCTCTCTCTCTCTCTCTCTCTCTCTCTCTCTCTCTCTCTCTCTCTCTCTCTCTCTCTCTCTCTCTCTCTCTCTCTCTCTCTCTCTCTCTCTCTCTCTCTCTCTCTCTCTCTCTCTCTCTCTCTCTCTCTCTCTCTCTCTCTCTCTCTCTCTCTCTCTCTCTCTCTCTCTCTCTCTCTCTCTCTCTCTCTCTCTCTCTCTCTCTCTCTCTCTCTCTCTCTCTCTGACATCATCTCTGTCTGCTCTGTGTCTCCCTCTAGGTCCAGCAGCAGTGTCAACCACAGCAACAGCAGCAACCTGTCTATAACATGATCATGTCTCAGCCTGGCCAGCCCAACCTACTACAGATCAGTACCAGTCTACCACAGAACAACACACAACAGGCTGTAGCCACCTTCACACAAGACAACACTCAGATACAGTATGTAAACACACACACACACACATACTGAGGCAGACACACACACACACATACTGAGGCAGACATACACACACACATACTGAGGCAGACACACACACACACACACACACATACTGAGGCAGACACACACACACACACACATACTGAGGCAGACACACACACACACTGCGGCAGACACACACACATACTGAGGCAGACACACACACACATACTGAGGCAGACACACACACACACACACACATGACATAACACTCTCTCCGTCTCCACTCTGTCCTCCAAGACAAAAACAATCACAGACGTTCTGGGAAGTCCTTTTTCCAAACAACACACTCCTCCTGTCCAAGACTTTTACTGTTAGATATGTCTTCACTGTTACATTACTGACTGGCTGACTGGCTGACTGGCTGACTGGCTGACTGACTGACTGACTGGCTGACTGACTGGCTGACTGACTGGCTGACTGGCTGACTGGCTGGCTGACTGACTGACTGACTGACTGACTGGCTGACTGACTGGCTGGCTGACTGACTGACTGGCTGGCTGGCTGACTGACTGACTCACTGACTGACTGACTGACTGGCTGACTGACTGTACACACACTGATTACATATGGAGCATGTCTCCTCTCTCTCTGCAGGTTTCCGGCGGGCCAGCAGCTGGTGACTAAGTTAGTGACAGCTCCCATGGCATGTGGAGCTGTCATGGTCCCGACCTCTGTGTTCATGGGACAACCGGTCATCGCTTACAACCCCTTCGGAGGGCAGCAGGTAACACACACACACACACACACACACACACTCTCACCCCCCTAACACCCTAACTCTACCTCTCTCCTATCAGGGCGGTCAGACTCTGACCCTCCAGGCAGCCCAGCCCCAACAGAACCAGCCTGACAGCCAGACACAGACGGCTGTAGTGGCACAGAGTAACCAACAGGGGGCGCAGCAGCAGTTCGTACAGGTAACCTCTAGTTTCAATAGGTAACCTCTAGTTTCAACAGGTAACCTCTAGTTTCAACAGGTAACCTCTAGTTTCAACAGGTAACCTCTAGTTTCAACAGGTAACCTCTAGTTTCAACAGGTCACCTCTAGTTTCAACAGGTAACCTCTAGTTTCAACAGGTAACCTCTAGTTTCAACAGGTCACCTCTAGTTTCAACAGGTAATCTCTAGTTTCAACAGGTAACCTCTAGTTTCAACAGGTAACCTCTAGTTTCAACAGGTAACTTCTAGTTTCAACAGGTAACCTCTAGTTTCAACAGGTAACCTCTAGTTTCAACAGGTAACCTCTAGTTTCAACAGGTAACCTCTAGTTTCAACAGGTAACTTCTAGTTTCAACAGGTAACCTCTAGTTTCAACAGGTAACCTCTAGTTTCAACAGGTAACCTCTAGTTTCAACAGGTAAACTCTAGTTTCAACAGGTAACCTCTAGTTTCAACAGGTAACTTCTAGTTTCAACAGGTAACCTCTAGTTTCAACAGGTCACCTCTAGTTTCAACAGGTCACCTCTAGTTTCAACAGGTAATCTAGCCATAGACAGGCAGTTCACAGAGGGATGGAGTGTGTATAGCGATGGATTAGGACTGAGTCCAAAATGGCACCCTCTTCCCTATGGGCCTGGTCAACAGTAGTCCCCTATGTGGAGAATCTGGTGTCATTTCAGACAACCAGCCTGCACAGTAGCAGCAGCAGTTCCTACATGTAACCAGCAGAGAGCAGTGTGGGGGCAAAGTTCAATAGGGACCGAGGCAGAATGAATGCTTTACCCTGATCCTAGATCTGTGGCCAAGGGGAATATCAACCTGGACTGTATTAGAATTTTTACGGATTTCACAGTGTTCTAACCATAGAATTAGAACACCATTCTAATCCATTGTCTTACTTCCCGTAACCAGGGCACCCGTCTTCTCCACGGCAACCAGCAGCTGATCCTGCAGGCAGCATTCCCCATGCAACAACAGCAACAGGCCTTCACCCAGGTAACACAACAACAACAGCCTCACAACCAGAGGCATCAGCTGCAGCTGAAACCACAGCCGCAGAAACAACCCAAAGGCCCGCCTTCGCACCGGACTGACAGCTCCAGCAGCCAAGCACAGTAGGCCAGGCGTCCAATCAGACTCTATGACCTGAAGGCTGAACCAATCAGAGGTGTGGAGGGGTGTCCTGGATTGTGTTGTGTGTTTTTCTAATGGAACTACAGTGTTGGAGTCACCCAACCCCCCCTCCTATCACCCCTACCAATATAGCTGCTGTGTTGACCCCCTCTATCTTCCGCCATAACAAACTGAATTATGGGTAACGGTGAGGGTGGCCAGCCCTTCGTCCTAGAAAGCTACTAACTGTGCAGGGTTTGGCTCCGGCTCTGCTCTAACACACCTATTCAGTTGCTCAACAGGACCTTGATGTTCACCTAGACTGAATCAGGTGTGTTGGTTAGCGCAGGGCCGGAACTAAAGCCTGCAGTCAGGAGATCTTCAGGAGGTTTGGCCCCACCTGGATTTCACCTTCCCAGAGGAACTCCTCATCACCGCGGTGACAATAGTACGGACCGGAACCTCGGTGTCCGTGGAAACCCGGTAGAACTCTCTGCGTTGCCACGGTAACGAGAGACTCCAAAAGGACCGTTGTGGTGATGGACTGACTCTGTGGGTCTGTACAGTACAGACGTGTGTCACATTAAAATAAAACATGTAAATATCCATTATAGCTACAAAGAAAAACACGGGAAATGACAATTTTATATGATTTGCATGGGTAAATAACTGTACGTTTTTATTAGTAACTTTTGACAAAATGACTTTAGACTTTATTCAGTGTTTTCCTGGTCAGATATGAGCTGACAGACGTTCAGCTAGGATGCAGAGCCGCCTCTCTCTTCCACCTAAAGGTCTTCGGCTCTGTTTCAACACTTATGCATCAATCCTTCCTTCCTGCCTTGAGGTTATCAAAGGCATTCAGTTTAAGGGTGTATTCTATTTGTGTTGGAACATGGCCCTCGGAGGGAGAGATGTTGTGTCACCGTTCGTTTAATGGACGGGCTTGGGTTCTCGTGGGATGCTGGAAAATGTCTTTTTTTTTAAAACTCAACATTTTGTTTTTTTGTTTTGTTTTTTGACTCAACATTTTGAAACGTTTTATCAGAACAACAACCACGTCTGATCCAATCAGATCATGACGACCAAACAGACGGGTAAATCCAGTCTAAACCAGACCAGGGTGTCGGCGATATTACTCAGCCTGGTCCCAGATCCCTTCGGTCTTGTTGGCTCAGTTGGTAGAGCAAGGCACTTGCAACCCCAAAGGTCGTGGGTTTGATTCCAGCTCGTCCGTACGTCAAATCTATGCACGTATGACTGACTCTTAAGTTGCTTTGGGGAAGAAAAGAAAACATCTTCTAAATGTTCTATATGAATGGTGCCGTCTTACCAACTTCACAACACACAGGTCTGGGATCATCTATAACGGGTTTATTAGTTATTCCATGTGCCAATAGTCACAACACACAGGTCTGGGATCATCTATAACGGGTTTATTAGTTATTCCAAGTGCCAATAGTCACAACACACAGGTCTGGGATCATCTATAATGGGTATATTAGTTATTCCAAGTGCCAATAGTCACAACACACAGGGTCAGTTGATATATATATTTTAACAGACTATTCAGAGAGAGAGAGAGATATATATATATATATTTCCAGAAGTATATGACCCTTCTATTAAGAGTACTGCATGTATATAGAATGGATTATTTTTTAATGAAGACAGAAACAGAGTCTTATTATACATAGAAAATATATATTTAACCTCCCCATGATATTATAGCACTTAATGAGGTCTAACACAGTAAATTACAGACAGTAAATCTCCCCATGATATTATAGCACTTAATGAGGTCTAACACAGTAAATTACAGACAGTAAATCTCCCCATGATATTATAGCACTTCATGAGGTCTAACACAGTAAATTACAGACCTACAGACAGTAAATCTCCCCCATGTTATTATAGCACTTAATGAGGTCTAACACAGTAAATTACAGACAGTAAATCTCCCCATGATATTATAGCACTTAATGAGGTCTTAGAAAGTAAATTACAGACAGTAAATCTCCCCCATGATATTATAGCACTTAATGAGGTCTAACACAGTAAATTACAGACAGTAAATCTCCCCATGATATTATAGCACTTAATGAGGTCTAACACAGTAAATTACAGAAAGTAAATCTCCCCATGATATTATAGCACTTAATGAGGTCTAACACAGTAAATTACAGACAGTAAATCTCCCCATGATATTATAGCACTTAATGAGGTCTAACACAGTAAATTACAGACAGTAAATCTCCCCCATGATATTATAGCACTTAATGAGGTCTAACACAGTAAATTACAGACCTACAGACAGTAAATCTCCCCATGATATTATAGCACTTAATGAGGTCTTAGACAGTAAATTACAGACCTACAGACAGTAAATCTCCCCATGATATTATAGCACTTAATGAGGTCTAACACAGTAAATTACAGACCTACAGACAGTAAATCTCCCCCATGATATTATAGCACTTAATGAGGTCTAACACAGTAAATTACAGACCTACAGACAGTAAATCTCCCCATGATATTATAGCACTTAATGAGGTCTAACACAGTAAATCTCCCCATGATATTATAGCACTTAATGAGGTCTAACACAGTAAATTACAGACAGTAAATCTCCCCCATGATATTATAGCACTTAATGAGGTCTAACACAGTAAATTACAGACCTACAGACAGTAAATCTCCCCCATGTTATTATAGCACTTAATGAGGTCTAACACAGTAAATTACAGACCTACAGACAGTAAATCTCCCCATGATATTATAGCACTTAATGAGGTCTAACACAGTAAATTACAGACCTACAGACAGTAAATCTCCCCATGATATTATATCACTTAATGAGGTCTAACACAGTAAATTACAGACAGTAAATCTCCCCCATGATATTATAGCACTTAATGAGGTCTAACACAGTAAATTACAGACAGTAAATCTCCCCATGATATTATAGCACTTAATGAGGTCTAACACAGTAAATTACAGACAGTAAACCTCCCCCATGATATTATAGCACTTAATGAGGTCTAACACAGTAAATTACAGACAGTAAATCTCCCCATGATATTATATCACTTAATGAGGTCTAACACAGTAAATTACAGACAGTAAATCTCCCCCATGATATTATAGCACTTAATGAGGTCTAACACAGTAAATTACAGACAGTAAATCTCCCCATGATATCATAGCACTTAATGAGGTCTAACACAGTAAATTACAGACCTACAGACAGTAAATCTCCCCATGATATTATAGCACCTAATGAGGTCTAACACAGTAAATTACAGACCTACAGACAGTAAATCTCCCCCATGATATTATAGCACTTAATGAGGTCTAACACAGTAAATTACAGACAGTAAATCTCCCCCATGATATTATAGCACTTAATGAGGTCTAACACAGTAAATTACAGACAGTAAATCTCCCCATGATATCATAGCACTTAATGAGGTCTAACACAGTAAATTACAGACCGAGCTGTGTTGAATCTGGATGTGTGTGGAAATGTGTGTTTGTGTGTGTGAGAGAGTATGTGAGTCTGTGTTCTTGTCCATGAGTTTACATCTAGAAATTGTGTGTGTGTGTGTGTATGTGTGTGTTTACATTGAGTGTGTGTGTGTGTTTACATTGTGTGTGTTTCCCCGTGTGTCTTATACGAACTCCCTTATTCAAGGATCCACAATTTGCTGACTGGTCTCTGCTCAGGAATAAAACTGCTGTGTCCAAAATGGTACTCTCCTATTGACTCTGGTCTAAAGTAGTGCACTATATAGGCAATAGGGCCCTGGTCTAAAGTAGTGCACTATATAGGGAATAGGGCCCTGGTCTAAAGTAGTGCACTATATAGGGAATAGGGCTCTGGTCTAAAGTAGTGCACTATATAGGCAATAGGGCCCTGGTCTAAAGTAGTGCACTATATAGGGAATAGGGCCCTGGTCTAAAGTAGTGCACTATATAGGGAATAGGGCTCTGGTCTAAAGTAGTGCACTATATAGGGAATAGTGCCATAGAGCCCTGGTCTAAAGTAGTGCTCTATATAGGGAATAGGGCTCTGATCTAAAGTACTGCTCTATATAGGGAATAGGGTGCCATAGGGCTCTGGTCTAAAGTAATGCACTATATAGGGAATAGGGCTCTGGTCTAAAGTACTGCTCTATATAGGGAATAGGGTGCCATAGGGCCCTGGTCTAAAGTAGTGCACTATATAGCGAATAGGGTGCCATAGAGCTCTGGTCTAAAGTAGTGCTCTATATAGGGAATAGGGCTCTGGTCTAAAGTACTGCTCTATATAGGGAATAGGGTGCCATAGGGCTCTGGTCTAAAGTAATGCACTATATAGGGAATAGGGCTCTTGTCTAAAGTACTGCTCTATATAGGGAATAGGGTGCCATAGGGCTCTGGTCTAAAGTAGTGCACTATATAGGGAATAGGGCTCTGGTCTAAAGTACTGCTCTATATAGGGAATAGGGTGCCATAGGGCTCTGGTCTAAAGTAGTGCTCTATATAGGGAATATGGCTCTGGTCTAAAGTAGTGCACTATATAGGGAATAGGGCTCTGGTCTAAAGTACTGCTCTATATAGGGAATAGGGTGCCATAGGGCTCTGGTCTAAAGTAGTGCACTATATAGGGAATAGGGCTCTGGTCTAAAGTACTACTCTATATAGGGAATAGGGTGCCATAGGGCCCTGGTCTAAAGTACTGCTCTATATAGGGAATAGGGTGCCATTGGGTTCTGGTCTAAAGTAGTGCTCTATATAGGGAATAGGGCTCTGGTCTAAAGTAGTGCTCTATATAGGGAATAGGGCTCTGGTCTAAAGTAGTGCTCTATATAGGGAATAGGGCTCTGGTCTAAAGTAGTGCTCTATATATTGAATAGGGTGCCATAGGGCTCTGGTCTAAAGTAGTGCACTATATAGGGAATAGGGTGCCATAGAGCTCTGATCTAAAGTAGTGCACTATATAGGGAATAGGGCTCTGGTCTAAAGTAGTGCTCTATATAGGGAATAGGGCTCTGGTCTAAAGTACTGCTCTATATAGGGAATAGGGTGCCATAGGGCTCTGGTCTAAAGTAGTGCACTATATAGGGAATAGGGTGCCATAGGGCTCTGGTCTAAAGTAGTGCACTATATAGGGAATAGGGCTCTGGTCTAAAGTAGTGCACTATATAGGGAATAGGGTGCCATAGGGCTCTGGTCTAAAGTAGTGCACTACATAGGGAATAGGGTGCCATAGGGCTCTGGTCTAAAGTAGTGCTCTATATAGGGAATAGGGTGCCATAGGGCTCTGGTCTAAAGTAGTGCACTATATAGGGAATAGGGTGCCATAGAGCTCTGGTCTAAAGTAGTGCACTATATAGGGAATAGGGCTCTGGTCTAAAGTAGTGCACTATATAGGGAATAGGGCCCTGGTCTAAAGTAGTGCACTATATAGGGAATAGGGCCCTGGTCTAAAGTAGTGCACTATATAGGGAATAGGGGCTCTGGTCTAAAGTAGTGCACTATATAGGGAATAGGGGCTCTGGTCTAAAGTAGTGCACTATATAGGGAATAGGGCTCTGGTCTAAAGTAGTGCACTATATAGGGAATAGGGTGCCATAGGGCTCTGGTCTAAAGTAGTGCACTACATAGGGAATAGGGCCCTGGTCTAAAGTAGTGCACTATATAGGGAATAGGGTGCCATAGGGCTCTGATCTAAAGTAGTGCACTATATAGGGAATAGGGTGCCATTGGAGAATCAGCCAAGGACTCAGCAGACATGCATCTATCTGCTCCAGTATACACAGGCCTCACATGGGGCCCAATCATAACCTGACATCTGCACATGCTCAGTCTCTCCAGGCCAGACAGAACACGTCACATGTCTGTCAGGAGATGGGGAAATGACAGATAACAAACCATTCTTCTGGTGCGTTGCTTTTCTGATTATTAGGGACGAATCAACAAATCAAATCATGAAAAACTAATCAGATTTTACGTCACGGAAATGTTATGAGTTTGCATTGGTCTGGTCAGTCAGTTGATATTTGATCCAGGTCTGGTCAGTTGATATTTGATCCAGGTCTGGTCAGTTGATATTTGATCCAGGTCTGGTCAGTTGATATTTGATCCAGGTCTGGTCAGTTGATATTTGATCCAGGTCTGGTCAGTTGATATTTGATCCAGGTCTGGTCAGCTGATAATTAATCCAGGTCTGGTCACTAGTCAGTTGATATTTGATCCAGGTCTGGTCAGTTGATATTTGATCCAGGTCTGGTCAGTTGATATTTGATCCAGGTCTGGTCAGTTGATATTTGATCCAGGTCTGGTCAGTAGTCAGTTGATATTTGATCCAGGTCTGGTCAGTTGATATTTGATCCAGGTCTGGTCAGCTGATAATTAATCCAGGTCTGGTCAGTAGTCAGTTGATATTTGATCCAGGTCTGGTCAGTAGTCAGTTGATATTTGATCCAGGTCTGGTCAGTTGATATTTGATCCAGGTCTGGTCAGTTGATATTTGATCCAGGGCTGGTCAGTTGATATTTGATCCAGGGCTGGTCAGTTGATATTTGATCCAGGTCTGGTCAGTTGATATTTGATCCAGGTCTGGTCAGTTGATATTTGATCCAGGTCTGGTCAGTTGATATTTAATCCAGGTCTGGTCAGTAGTCAGTTGATATTTGATCCAGGTCTGGTCAGTAGTCAGTTGATATTATATCCAGGTCTGGTCAGTAGTCAGTTGATATTTGATCCAGGTCTGGTCAGTGGTCAGTCAGTAATGTAACAGTGAAGACATATCTAACAGTAAAAGTCTTGGACAGGAGGAGTGTGTTGTTTGGAAAAAGGACTTCCCAGAACGTCTGTGATTGTCATTTCTCTTCTTCGTTTTGTTCTACTTCCTGTATCACACGGGAACAGCCAATCAGTTCATGCGTTGCAGTAACGATGACGACTAGTGAATAGTCTAGAATCTTCCTCTGTGTTTGGGCTGGTGATGACGTCGCCCAAGAGAGATGCAGCCCAACCTGAATACATGTTAGTGTGAGACTGAGCGTGTTGCCACGACAACAACCTCCACTGTGTTCCTGTGGATTTTACACATCAAGGTATTAATGCGTAGACTTGACGCATGACTTCATGGTGAATCCATTACCTACGAAGCTATGACAAAGTGTGTGTCTCACACACACACACACACACACACACACACACACACACACACACACACTACCCTTTTGACACACATCCCTCAGCAAATTCAGGTCCTTGAGTTTTAGTGTTTTGTGAGTTTTATTGCTGAAAAAAATGCATGTGTTATTGTGGTGTTATTTCCACATCACTGATATACAACCAGCCCAAAGAATGTAACGGTGGAAGAGGTTAAAGGATGTACCTTGTTTGACTGGTGTCCCAAATGACAACCTATTTCCTATATAGTGCACTACGTTTTGTCCAGAGCTGGTCTAAAGTAGTGCACTATGTGTATGAAACAGGGTGGGACGGCGCCATTCTGCTGTAGAAGAGAAACAGGCTTGTGTGATGAAGTGGTTCAATCATGTTCCATTCAATAGTATGAGAATCGAGTTCTGAAATTCTATGTTCTGATTCTATGATTCCGTTGTTCCGATGTTGCTGTAACAAGCAGCTCTGTTTGGACTATTCTGAATGTTGGACCTGAACAGTGTTTCTTTACCATTGACAGACTGAAACCCAACTGTTATTTCACCAATACACACCGCGGTGGTTTCTAGAACTAACTGTTATTTCACCAATACACACCGTGGTGGTTTCTAGAACTAACTGTTATTTCACCAATACACACCGTGGTGGTTTCTAGAACTAACTGTTATTTCACCAATACACACCGCTGTGGTTTCTAGAACTAACTGTTATTTCACCAATACACACCGTGGTGGTTTCTAGAACTGTTATTTCACCAATACACACCGTGGTGGTTTCTAGAACTAACTGTTATTTCACCAATACACACCGTGGTGGTTTCTAGAACTAACTGTTATTTCACCAATACACACCGTGGTGGTTTCTAGAACTAACTGTTATTTCACCAATACACACCGTGGTGGTTTCTAGAACTAACTGTTATTTCACCAATACACACCGTGGTGGTTTCTAGAACTAACTGTTATTTCACCAATACACACCGTGGTGGTTTCTAGAACTAACTGTTATTTCACCAATACACACCGTGGTGGTTTCTAGAACTAACTGTTATTTCACCAATACACACCGTGGTGGTTTCTAGAACTAACTGTTATTTCACCAATACACACCGTGGTGGTTTCTAGAACTAACTGTTATTTCACCAATACACACCGCGGTGGTTTCTAGAACTAACTGTTATTTCACCAATACACACCGTGGTGGTTTCTAGAAATCCTGCTAGTTTACTGGTTAAAAACCAGCTCAGAAACCTCACTTACCAGGTAACACCAACTAGTTTACTGTACATTTACCAGGTAATCCCAACTAGTTTTAATGTACACTTACCAGGTAATCCCAACTAGTTTACTGTACACTTACCAGGTAATCCCAACTAGTTTTAATGTACACTTACCAGGTAATCCCAACTAGTTTTAATGTACATTTACCAGGTAATCCCAACTAGTTTTAATGTACACTTACCAGGTAATCCCAATTAGTTTTAATGTACGCTTACCAGGTAATCTCAACTAGTTTTAATGTACACTTACCAGGTAATCCCAACTAGTTTACTGTACATTTACCAGGTAATCCCAACTAGTTTACTGTACATTTACCAGGTAATCCCAACTAGTTTTAATGTACACTTACCAGGTAATCCCAATTAGTTTTAATGTACGCTTACCAGGTAATCCCAACTAGTTTACTGTACATTTACCAGGTAATCCCAACTAGTTTTAATGTACCCTTACCAGGTAATCCCAACTAGTATACTGTACATTTACCAGGTAATCCCAACTAGTTTTAATGTACCCTTACCAGGTAATCCCAACTAGTATACTGTACATTTACCAGGTAATCCCAACTAGTATACTGTACATTTACCAGGTAATCCCAACTAGGTTAACGTACATTTACCAGGTAATCCCAACTGGGTTAACGTACATTTACCAGGTAATCCCAACTAGTATACTGTACATTTACCAGGTAATCCCAACTAGGTTAACGTACATTTACCAGGTAATCCCAACTAGGTTAACGTACATTTACCAGGTAATCCCAACTAGTGTTAATGGGACTCTGCTGACGTGCATTTCCTCTTCCTGTCACCAGCTGTGTCCTCCCTCTCTCCCAAAGCAACATGGAAACACAGTGTGTCCTGTATTCTCAACCCTTCTCCTCCCGCTCTCCCTCGGTCAATATGAAAATAAAACCCGATTTACAAATGTATTGTTGGTTGTGTGTTTTTGTCGCTTACTTCACAGGAGCAGTGACGGCCTCCACTGGAACACACACACACACACACACACACACACACACACACACACACACACACACACACACACACACACACACACACAGGAACACTGTCTGTACCTGGTCTGACTATGTCCTGAGGAGAACCAGGAACACACACACCATACCGCCACACACACACACACCATACCACCACACACACACACATACACCATACCACCACACACACACACACACCATACCACCACACACACACACACCATACCACCACACACACACACACCATACCGCCACACACACACACACACCATACCGCCACACACACACACACACCATACCGCCACACACACACACACCACACACACACACACACACACACACACACATACCACCACACACACACACACCATACCACCACACACACACCATACACACACAGACGCTATACCACCACCACCACACACACACACACACACACACACACACCATACCACCACACACACACACACCATACACACACAGACACCATACCACCACCACCACACACACAGACACCATACCACCACCACCACACACACACACACCATACCACCACACACACACCATACACACACAGACACCATACCACCACACCTGACACACACACCATACCACCACACTCACACACATCATACCACTACCACCACACACACACACACCATACCACCACACCTGACACACACACACATCATACCACCACCACCGCACACACCATACCACCACACCTGACACACACACCATACCACCACACACACACACACCATACCACCACACACACACACCATACCACCACACACACACACCATACCACACCTGACACACACACCATACCACCACACCACACCATACCATACCACCACACCACACACACACCATACACACACAGACACCATACCACCACACCATACCACCACACCATACCACCACACCACACCATAGTTCCAGTACTGTCTTTATTACAAGCCAACCAACTGTATGAAAACATCCTCAGCCTCCAAGCCGTTCACGGTCCCGTTACAGAAGAAGCCTGTTTTTACCTGGCTTCATTCATCACATACAGTCTCTGCATCAGAACCAACGCACACACATACTATTAACATCAAACAAACCCTGAACGCACAGCAAGCTAATGTATTTACACGTGAAGAGTTGGTTTCCAGACAGAGCCTCTCCTGGTTCTATGTCTCCCAGTCAGAGCTTCTCCTGGTTCTATGTCTCCCAGTCAGAGCTTCTCCTGGTTCTATGTTTCCCAGTCAGAGCTTCTCCTGGTTCTATGTCTCCCAGTCAGAGCTTCTCCTGGTTCTATGTCTCCCAGTCAGAGCCCCTCCTGGTTCTATGTCTCCCAGTCAGAGCTTCTCCTGGTTCTATGTCTCCCAGTCAGAGCCCCTCCTGGTTCTATGTTTCCCAGTCAGAGCCCCTCCTGGTTCTATGTCTCCCAGTCAGAGCTTCTCCTGGTTCTATGTTTCCCAGTCAGAGCTTCTCCTGGTTCTATGTTTCCCAGACAGAGCTTCTCCTGGTTCTATGTCTCCCAGTCAGAGCCCCTCCTGGTTCTATGTCTCCCAGTCAGAGCCCCTCCTGGTTCTATGTCTCCCAGTCAGAGCTTCTCCTGGTTCTATGTTTCCCAGTCAGAGCCCCTCCTGGTTCTATGTCTCCCAGTCAGAGCCCCTCCTGGTTCTATGTCTCCCAGTCAGAGCCCCACCTGGTTCTATGTTTCCCAGTCAGAGCCCCTCCTGGTTCTATGTTTCCCAGTCAGAGCCCCTCCTGGTTCTATGTTTCCCAGTCAGAGCTTCTCCTGGTTCTATGTCTCCCAGACAGAGCCCCTCCTGGTTCTATGTCTCCCAGACAGAGCCCCTCCTGGTTCTATGTCTCCCAGTCAGAGCCCCTCCTGGTTCTATGTTTCCCAGTAAGAGCCCCTCCTGGTTCTATGTTTCCCAGTCAGAGCCCCTCCTGGTTCTATGTCTCCCAGACAGAGCCCCTCCTGGTTCTATGTCTCCCAGACAGAGCCCCTCCTGGTTCTATGTTTCCCAGTCAGAGCCCCTCCTGGTTCTATGTCTCCCAGTCAGAGCCCCTCCTGGTTCTATGTCTCCCAGTCAGAGCCCCTCCTGGTTCTATGTTTCCCAGTAAGAGCCCCTCCTGGTTCTATGTTTCCCAGTCAGAGCCTCTCCTGGTTCTACGTTCCCCAGACAGAGCTTCTCCTGGTTCTATGTCTCCCAGTCAGAGCTTCTCCTGGTTCTATGTCTCCTAGTCAGAGCTTCTCCTGGTTCTGTCTCCCAGTCAGAGCTTCTCCTGGTTCTATGTCTCCCAGTCAGAGCCTCTCCTGGTTCTATGTCTCCCAGTCAGAGCTTCTCCTGGTTCTATGTTCCCCAGACAGAGCTTCTCCTGGTTCTATGTCTCCCAGTCAGAGCTTCTCCTGGTTCTATGTCTCCCAGTCAGAGCTTCTCCTGGTTCTATGTTCCCCAGACAGAGCCTTCTCCTGGTTCTATGTTCCCCAGACAGAGCCTACTCCTGGTTCTATGGATTCACTACAAAAAATCTGACCTCATCAAGAGGGACTGCAGTAGCTCACTGGTCTGCGTACCCACATTCATAAAACAGTATAGAGTTAATCTCTTGCAATTATACACAGTTTGCCATAGGATGGAGAGAAATATTTGCAGTTTTTTTTATATAATATCTGAGTGAAAGTGACAAACAAAATTAATGGGGGCCCCCGGTCAGTAATGAGACCATAATTACCACAAGTTTAGATAGCTGGCTAGACTCATTTACCAATCTTATTTTTTTGGTCTATCTAAAGTCCTAGAATCCTTGGGGAATGTACAACTTTGCTGTTTTTTTAATTAATGTAAATCAATCAGGGCTTAGGCCTGGACATCCAATCAGAGTTTAGGCCTGGACATCCAATCAGAGTTTAGGCCTGGGCATCCAATCAGGGTTTAGGCCTCGGCATCCAATCAGGGTTTAGGCCTGGGCATCCAATCAGAGTTTAGGCCTGGACATCCAATCAGAGTTTAGGCCTGGACATCCAATCAGAGTTTAGGCCTGGGCATCCAATCAGAGTTTAGGCCTGGGCATCCAATCAGGGTTTAGGCCTGGACATCCAATCAGGGTTTAGTATTGTGTATTTTGTGAATGTGTAGGTTATTGTGTTGTGTATTTTATTGTGTTTATGAATGTGTAGGTTAATGTGTTTATGAATGTGTAGGTTAATGTGTTTATGAATGTGGAGGTTATTGTGTTTATGAATGTGGAGGTTATTGTGTTTATGAATGTGGAGGTTATTGTGTTTATGAATGTGGAGGTTATTGTGTTTATGAATGTGGAGGTTATTGTGTTTATGAATGTGTAGGTTAATGTGTTTATGAATGTGGAGGTTATTGTATTGTGTTTATGAATGTGGAGGTTAATGTGTTTATGAATGTGGAGGTTATTGTGTTGTGTCCGATATGGCGGCGCACAATTTGGCCCAGCGTCGTCCGGGGGCGGGCCTGTGTAGGCCGTCATTGTAAATAAGAATTTGTTCTTAACCGACTTGCCTAGTTACATAAAGGTTACATAAAGGTTACATAAAGGTTAGATAAAGGTTAGATAAAGGTTACATACTACATGAAATGCATCACAGACCGATCAAGACAAAGAGAGGGTGTGTCCATTATTCAGACAGTGTCCGAGTCCAGAAAATTGGCGTGTGTGTGTGTGTGTGTGTGTGTGTGTGTGTGTGTTTGTTTGTGTGTGTTGTTTGTTGATGTGTGTGTGTGTTGTTTGTTTGTGTGTGTGTGTTGTTTGTTTGTGTGTGTGTGTGTGTTTGTTTGTGTATGTTGTTTGTTGATGTGTGTGTGTGTTGTTTGTTTGTGTGTGTGTATGTGTGTTTGTTTGTTTGTGTGTGTTTTTGTGTTTGTTGTTTGTCTGGTGTGTGTGTGTGTGTGTGTGTGTGTGTGTGTGTGTGTGTGTGTGTGTGTGTGTGTGTGTGTGTCCATTATTCAGACGGTGTCGTAGTCCAGAAACACGTCAGCAGTATTCAGCAGTAGCGGTTGTGTCGGGGCCGTAGTGCTGCTCACTGAGCTCAGCCTGTGAGACGCTGCCCTCTGCTGGTCTGGAGGAACACTTCCATAGCTCAGGTTCAGGTACACCTGCACACACACACACACACACACACACACACACACACACACACACACACACACCAGACAAACAACACACACACACACGCACGCACGCACACACAGACACACACACACAGACACACAAACAAACAACAGACAAACAACAGACAAACAACAGACACACAGACACAAACAAACAAACAAACACACAAACAAACAACAGACACACAAACACACACAGACACAAACAAACACACAAACACACACAAACAAACAACAGACAAACAACACACACATACACACACAAACAAACACACACATCAACAAACAACACACACACACACACACACACACATCAACAAACAACACACACAAACAAACACACACACACACATCAACAAACAACAGACACACAAACAAACACACAAACACACACAGACAAACATCAACACAGAACTTAGGCATGTTATATTAAACATTACTGAAATATTCCAAAATATACAATTAAATATTCATATTAATACCTAAATGTAGATCCATAAATCCATATAAAACTACACTATTTATGAACCTACATTCTTGGTGTTTTCTGACAGGTAGTAGTTCAAATAATTATACCAAGTTATTGATTCCATTTCAATTCAATACAACTTTAATTGACATATATTGATAATGTATGGATGTATTTTCAACAAACGTTGTTGAACAGCTCCAGAACCTACATTCTTGGTGTGTTCTGACAGTAGTAGTTCAGTCCTCTCGACTACTTTCCTGAAGGAAGGTCTCTTCAGAGGGTCCTCACTCCAACAGGACAACATCATGTCATAACTAGAGAGATACAGAGAGAGAGACAGAGAAAGAGAGAGACAGACAGACAGAGGAGAAACAGGGGTCACAAAACAAGCACAATTTACATGGGAGTCATTTAGCAGACTCTCTTATCCAGAGAGACTGACCGTAGTGAGTCATTTAGCAGACTCTCTTATCCAGAGAGACTGACAGTAGGGAGTCATTTAGTAGACTCTCTTATCCAGAGAGACTGACAGTAGGGAGTCATTTAGCAGACTCTCTAATCCAGAGAGACTGACAGTAGGGAGTCATTTAGCAGACTCTCTTATCCAGAGAGACTGACAGAAGGGAGTCATTTAGCAGTCTCTTATCCATAGAGATTTACAGTAGTGAGTCATTTAGCAGACTCTTATCCAGAGAGACTGACAGTAGGGAGTCATTTAGCAGACTCTCTTATCCAGAGAGACTGACAGTAGGGAGTCATTTAGCAGACTCTCTTATCCAGAGAGACTGACAGTAGGGAGTCATTTAGCAGACTCTTATCAAGAGAGACTGACAGTAGGGAATCATTTAGCAGACTCTCTTATCCAGAGATTTACAGTAGGGAGTCATTTAGCAGACTCTCTTATCCAGAGAGACTGACAGTAGGGAGTCATTTAGCAGACTCTCTTATCCAGAGATTTACAGTAGGGAGTCATTTAGCAGACTCTCTTATCCAGAGAGATTTACAGTAGGGAGTCATTTAGCAGACTCTCTTATCCAGAGAGACTGACAGAAGGGAGTCATTTAGCAGTCTCTTATCCATAGAGATTTACAGTAGTGAGTCATTTAGCAGACTCTTATCCAGAGAGACTGACAGTAGGGAGTCATTTAGCAGACTCTCTTATCCAGAGAGACTGACAGTAGGGAGTCATTTAGCAGACTCTTATCTAGAGAGACTGACAGTAGGGAATCATTTAGCAGACTCTCTTATCCAGAGATTTACAGTAGGGAGTCATTTAGCAGACTCTTATCCAGAGAGACTGACAGTAGGGAGTCATTTAGCAGACTCTCTTATCCAGAGATTTACAGTAGGGAGTCATTTAGCAGACTCTCTTATCCAGAGAGATTTACAGTAGGGAGTCATTTAGCAGACTCTCTTATCCAGAGAGACTTACAGTAGGGAGTCATTTAGCAGACTCTTATCCAGAGAGACTGACAGTAGGGAGTCATTTAGCAGACTCTTATCCAGAGAGACTGACAGTAGGGAGTCATTTAGCAGACTCTTATCCAGAGAGACTGACAGTAGGGAATCATTTAGCAGACTCTCTTATCCAGAGATTTACAGTAGGGAGTCATTTAGCAGACTCTCTTATCCAGAGAGACTGACAGTAGGGAGTCATTTAGCAGACTCTCTTATCCAGAGATTTACAGTAGGGAGTCATTTAGCAGACTCTCTTATCCAGAGAGTCTGACAGTAGGGAGTCATTTAGCAGACTCTTATCCAGAGAGACTGACAGTAGGGAGTCATTTAGCAGACTCTCTTATCCAGAGAGACTGACAGTAGGGAGTCATTTAGCAGACTCTCTTATCCAGAGAGACTTACAGTAGGGAGTCATTTAGCAGACTCTTATCCAGAGAGACTGACAGTAGGGAGTCATTTAGCAGACTCTCTTATCCAGAGAGACTGACAGTAGGGAGTCATTTAGCAGACTCTCTTATCCAGAGAGACTGACAGTAGTGAGTCATTTAGCAGACTCTCTTATCCAGAGAGACTGACAGTAGGGAGTCATTTAGCAGACTCTCTTATCCAGAGAGACTGACAGTAGTGAGTCATTTAGCAGACTCTCTTATCCAGAGAGACTGACAGTAGTGAGTCATTTAGCAGACTCTCTTATCCAGAGAGACTGACAGTAGGGAGTCATTTAGCAGACTCTCTTATCCAGAGAGACTGACAGTAGTGAGTCATTTAGCAGACTCTCTTATCCAGAGAGACTGACAGTAGGGAGTCATTTAGCAGACTCTCTTATCCAGAGAGACTGACAGTAGGGAGTCATTTAGCAGACTCTCTTATCCAGAGAGACTGACAGTAGTGAGTCATTTAGCAGACTCTCTTATCCAGAGAGACTGACAGTAGGGAGTCATTTAGCAGACTCTCTTATCCAGAGAGACTGACAGTAGGGAGTCATTTAGCAGACTCTCTTATCCAGAGAGACTGAGAGTAGGGAGTCATTTAGCAGACTCTCTTATCCAGAGAGACTGAGAGTAGGGAGTCATTTAGCAGACTCTCTAATCCAGAGAGACTGACAGTAGGGAGTCATTTAGCAGACTCTCTAATCCAGAGAGACTGACAGTAGGGAGTCATTTAGCAGACTCTCTTATCCAGAGAGACTGACAGTAGGGAGTCATTTAGCAGACTCTCTTATCCAGAGAGACTGACAGTAGGGAGTCATTTAGCAGACTCTCTTATCCAGAGAGACTGACAGTAGGGAGTCATTTAGCAGACTCTCTTATCCAGAGAGACTGACAGTAGGGAGCCATTTAGCAGACTCTCTTATCCAGAGAGACTGACAGTAGGGAGTCATTTAGCAGACTCTCTTATCCAGAGAGACTGACAGTAGGGAGTCATTTAGCAGACTCTCTTATCCAGAGAGACTGACAGTAGGGAGTCATTTAGCAGACTCTCTTATCCAGAAAGACTGACAGTAGGGAGTCATTTAGCAGACTCTCTTATCCAGAGAGACTGACAGTAGGGAGTCATTTAGCAGACTCTCTTATCCAGAGAGACTGACAGTAGGGAGTCATTTAGCAGACTCTCTTATCCAGAGAGACTGACAGTAGGGAGTCATTTAGCAGACTCCCTTATCCAGAGAGACTGACAGTAGAGAGTCATTTAGCAGACTCTCTTATCCAGAGAGACTGACAGTAGGGAGTCATTTAGCAGACTCTCTTATCCAGAGAGACTGACAGTAGGGAGTCATTTAGCAGACTCTCTTATCCAGAGAGACTGACAGTAGGGAGTCATTTAGCAGACTCTCTTATCCAGAGAGACTGACAGTAGGGAGTCATTTAGCAGACTCTCTTATCCAGAGAGACTGACAGTAGGGAGTCTTTTAGCAGACTCTCTTATCCAGAGAGACTGACAGTAGGGAGTCATTTAGCAGACTCTCTTATCCAGAGAGACTTACAGTAGGGAGTCATTTAGCAGACTCTCTTATCCAGAGAGACTTACAGTAGGGAGTCATTTAGCAGACTCTCTTATCCAGAGAGACTGACAGTAGTGAGTCATTTAGCAGACTCTCTGATCCAGAGAGACTGACAGTAGGGAGTCATTTAGCAGACTCTCTTATCCAGAGAGACTGACAGTAGTGAGTCATTTAGCAGACTCTCTGATCCAGAGAGACTGACAGTAGGGAGTCATTTAGCAGACTCTCTTATCCAGAGAGACTGACAGTAGGGAGTCATTTAGCAGACTCTCTTATCCAGAGAGACTGACAGTAGGGAGTCATTTAGCAGACTCTCTTAGTTAGCATCTTCATCTTAAGATCTCTAGGTGGGACAACCACATATTGTGTCTCAGTAATAGTAAGTATATTTTTCAAAATGACACACACACTCCTTACATTTCTCTGGGAGCCACATCAGGCCTGTTCATTCTGTGTCCTTCCTGGATCATCCTGTAGAACGCTGAACCCACCTGCATACCAGGGTATGGACTGCTGCCTACACACACACACACACACACACACACACACACACACACACACAGTTAGTATATTCCCCAAACATGTGTGTTTGTGTGCCTGCATGCCTTTGTGTGTGTGAGTATATAGACTGTATCCAAGGTTACTATAGTTACCATGTGACCAGACATCAGTCTCCAAGGTTACTATAGTTACCATGTGACCAGACATCAGTCTCCAGGGTTACTATAGTTACCATGTGACCAGACATCAGTCTCCAAGGTGACTACAGTTACCATGTGACCAGACATCACTCTGAAGGGTTAAAGTTGATTTCGAGGGTCTTCTAAAGACCCCCACCATTGATTAGGTTGTCATTGATCATTAGCTTTACGTGCCATTATACTTATTCTCACTGTATAGCTGAATACTGAGTCCTCTGTCTGTGTCACACTCTCTACCAAAACCCGCAGCCCCGCGTCTGTGGGAAGAGGTGAGAATGAGGGGACTGTGGATGACAGCGAGACACAGAGAGAGACAAGCTCTCTACCAAAACCCGCAGCCCCGCGTCTGTGAGAAGAGGTGAGAATGAGGGGACTGTGGATGACAGCGAGACACAGAGAGAGACAAGCTCTCTACCAAAACCCGCAGCCCCGCGTCTGTGAGAAGAGGTGAGAATGAGGGGACTGTGGATGACAGCGAGACACAGAGAGAGACACAGCGTCTGTTTTTCTCTGAAACCAGGGCAGATTTACATCCCGCTGAGACAGGTTCTCAGAAACCTGGTGTTTAGAATAACTGGGTCTTTACACTGCAGGGTTTGACACCCTGCGTTTTGATCTATAGAAGATCCTGTCTTTCTTTTGTTCGCAACTCAGGAGAGACATTGGTTGTATGTTGATCTTTGACTTCTGTCAACAGCTGTCTTGTAATTAAAATATCTTGTGGAAGGACCACCAGAGGGCAGGCTGGGCTTACGGATAGCAGCCCAACAAGGCATGGGAGACAAGGTAACCAAAGGGCAGGCTGGGCTTACGGATAGCAGCCCAACAAGGCATGGGAGACAAGGTAACCAGAGGGCAGGCTGGGCTCACGGATAGCAGCCCAACAAGGCATGGGAGACAAGGTCACCAGACGGCAGGCTGGGCTCACGGATAGCAGCCCAACAAGGCATGGGAGACAAGGTCACCAGAGGGCAGGCTGGGCTCACGGATAGCAGCCCAACAAGGCATGGGAGACAAGGTAACCAGAGGGCAGGCTGGGCTCACGGATAGCAGCCCAACAAGGCATGGGAGACAAGGTCACCAGACGGCAGGCTGGGCTCACGGATAGCAGCCCAACAAGGCATGGGAGACAAGGTAACCAGAGGGCAGGCTGGGCTCACGGATAGCAGCCCAACAAGGCATGGGAGACAAGGTCACCAGACGGCAGGCTGGGCTCACGGATAGCAGCCCAACAAGGCATGGGAGACAAGGTCACCAGAGGGCAGGCTGGGCTCACGGATAGCAGCCCAACAAGGCATGGGAGACAAGGTCACCAGAGGCAATTAAGCACAGCTGACGGTACTAATGACATATTCTCCTTCCCCAATAAGAGAGAGAATGGAACCAGCAGAGAGGAGGGGGGGAAACTATCTCTGGAAGATGGCCACCGAGACAGAGGAGCTATCCAGGAAGAACCACGAAGATGGTGACAATCCCGTGACTTTTTGTTGTAGTTTAAAGATAATTCTATTGTGTTCCTGTTTCATCTGGAGGAGATGTATGTTTTTCCTTGGGAGATTTTCATTGATTATGTTGGAGTGTTTGTGTTGACCAAATGCCCTCAATAGAACTGTGTTCAATCAAGAAAACCTACTCCGGACTCGTTTATTCCACCTTCACCCTTTAGAGTGACGCCCAATTACTTGGTCCGCTCACAATCTTCATTTTATATATGCACCTTTTATATATGCACATTTATTTTATATATTCACATTTTGAGTTTTCTTTATTTGTTAAGTAAATAACAGAGACCAGAAAAGGTGAAAACAACAACTCTCCAAGGTTACTATAGTTACCATGTGACCAGACATCACTCTCCAAGGTTACTATAGTTACCATGTGACCAGACATCAGTCTCCAAGGTGACTATAGTTACCATGTGACCAGACATCAGTCTCCAAGGTTACTATAGATACCATGTGACCAGACATCAGTCTCCAAGGTGACTATATATACCATGTGACCAGACATCAGTCTCCAAGGTGACTATAGATACCATGTGACCAGACATCAGTCTCCAAGGTGACTATAGATACCATGTGACCAGACATCAGTCTCCAAGGTGACTATAGTTACCATGTGACCAGACATCACTCTCCAAGGTGACTATAGATACCATGTGACCAGACATCAGTCTCCAAGGTGATCTATAGTTACCATGTGACGAGACATCAGTCTCCAAGGTGATCTATAGATACCATGTGACCAGACAGTCTCCAAGGTGACTATAGATACCATGTGACCAGACATCACTCTCCAAGGTGACTATAGTTACCATGTGACCAGACATCACTCTCCAAGGTTACTATAGTTACCATGTGACCAGACATCAGTCTCCAAGGTGACTATAGCTACCATGTGACCAGACATCAGTCTCCAAGGTGACTATAGATACCATGTGACCAGACATCAGTCTCCAAGGTGACTATATATACCATGTGACCAGACATCAGTCTCCAAGGTGACTATAGATACCATGTGACCAGACATCAGTCTCCAAGGTGACTATAGATACCATGTGACCAGACATCAGTCTCCAAGGTGACTATAGATACCATGTGACCAGACATCAGTCTCCTAGGTGACTATAGATACCATGTGACCAGACATCAGTCTCCTAGGTGACTATAGATACCATGTGACCAGACATCAGTCTCCAAGGTGACTATAGATACCATGTGACCAGACATCAGTCTCCAAGGTGACTATAGATACCATGTGACCAGACATCAGTCTCCAAGGGGACTATAGATACCATGTGACCAGACATCAGTCTCCAAGGGGACTATAGATACCATGTGACCAGACATCAGTCTCCAAGGTGACTATAGATACCATGTGACCAGACATCAGTCTCCAAGGTTACTATAGATACCATGTGACCAGACATCAGTCTCCAAGGTGACTATAGTTACCATGTGACCAGACATCAGTCTCCAAGGTGATCTATAGATACCATGTGACCAGA
Source organism: Oncorhynchus masou masou (assembly GCF_036934945.1). NCBI lineage: Eukaryota > Metazoa > Chordata > Actinopteri > Salmoniformes > Salmonidae > Oncorhynchus > Oncorhynchus masou. The sequence continues at coordinate 21,765,400 of NC_088231.1, forward strand.
CATCAGTCTCCAAGGTGACTATAGATACCATGTGACCAGACATCACTCTCCAAGGTTACTATAGTTACCATGTGACCAGACATCAGTCTCCAAGGTTACTACAGTTACCATGTGACCAGACATCAGTCTCCAAGGTGACTATAGATACCATGTGACCAGCCATCAGTCTCCAAGGTGACTATAGTTACCATGTGACCAGACATCAGTCTCCAAGGTGACTATAGATACCATGTGACCAGACATCAGTCTCCAAGGTGACTATAGATACCATGTGACCAGACATCAGTCTCCAAGGTGACTATAGTTACCATGTGACCAGACATCAGTCTCCAAGGTGATCTATAGATACCATGTGACCAGACATCAGTCTCCAAGGTGACTATAGATACCATGTGACCAGACATCACTCTCCAAGGTTACTATAGTTGCCATGTGACCAGACATCAGTCTCCAAGGTGACTATAGATACCATGTGACCAGACATCAGTCTCCAAGGTGACTATAGTTACCATGTGACCAGACATCAGTCTCCAAGGGGACTATAGATACCATGTGACCAGACATCAGTCTCCAAGGTGACTATAGATACCATGTGACCAGACATCAGTCTCCAAGGTGACTATAGATACCATGTGACCAGACATCAGTCTCCAAGGTGACTATAGATACCATGTGACCAGACATCAGTCTCCAAGGTGACTATAGATACCATGTGACCAGACATCAGTCTCCAAGGTGACTATAGATACCATGTGACCAGACATCAGTCTCCAAGGTGACTATAGATACCATGTGACCAGACAGTCTCCAAGGTGATCTATAGTTATGTACTGTACATTACCTAAAGAGAATATTTCCCAGAGCAGGATACCATATGACCAAACATCACTCTCCAAGGTGTAAACACCGTCAAAGATACTCTCTGGAGACATCCACTTCACTGGGAGACGGGCCTGGAACACACAGGAAACGCATCATCAGGGGGAGACAACACCCACAGGAAACGCATCATCGGGGTAAAACAGGAAGTGGCTATTCATTTTAAAAGATAGTTCAGTGGTTTTACTTATTTGGATGTTTCCTTACCTTGACAGTCATTGTCCAGAGACGACTATCAAGATAAGGAAACATATCTAAAACATGTAAAATGGCCAAACTATCCCTCTGAGATTCCGTTGTGTTACAATGCTTGGGTTTTTACTTGTTGTTCTTTGATGGTAAAAATTGAGCAACCTTCTTGTATTTCACACTCTTTCTATAACAAAAATACACACACACACACTTACATTGCCTCTGAGGACGTAGTTGGAGTCGGTGGTGATGTCTCGGGCCAGTCCGAAGTCACAGATCTTGGCTACTCTACCCTGAGTCAGTAGAATGTTCCTGGCTGCTAGGTCTCTGTGGATACACTACACACACACACACACACACACGCACACACACAGGCACACACACAGGCACACACACAGACACAGTTAAAGTAAAGATTCAACCATATAGAGAAATAACTACATAGAAGACAGAAACACAGACAGCAGCAACATCAACTGTCTCTAACTCAGTGGAGACATGTCATTCAGGACAGAGCCCCACTTGTTCAGCTACAAAATACAACACATAAAAAGTTGCCTGTTTAGCATTTTATTTTGGCATTAATTCCATGGCACATATCAGTTTGCAAACAACGTTAAAATAAAAAATATATAAAATAATCCTTGAGTTAATAAACCCGTATACAAACATGGTCTCTTTCTTGACAGAAGCCATGCCAAAATAAAAGTAAGAACAAAAATGTATAAAATAATATATTTTTTCGTCTCTCTGTATTTCATATTTTTCCTTCAACTCTCCAGAGGCGCCAGGGTTAGCCTAGTGGTTAGAGCGTTGGACTAGTAACCGGAGGGTTGCAAGTTCCAACGGCCGAACTGACTTGCCTAGTAAAAAAAAGGTAAAATTAAAAATAAAAAGAGGCTGAATTGTGTCTCACAGTGAGTGAAACAGCGCCCCTCTGTCTCTCTATGCGTTGGCAATCTATCTGATGCTGTGTGGTCAAAAAGAGTATGACAATGTTGCCGTTGAGAAGCATTGAAAGCAACAGAAGCCAGCGAGCATTTGGCCTCCCCTTTGATAAAAAGGAAAAGGTATAAAATAATAATAGTTGAGCTATACTGTGAATGGTCCTGGCGCACCAAAAACAAAAGTGTCAAGGGAATCCAGATTGGATTGGCTTCACTCCTATCAGATCCCATTCATACGTCATTGACAGAAACAACTTGAATTGTTGCATCTCGTTGTGTTGTTGTCCTCTGGTGTCTAGCTCGTTAAAATTGTCCCTTTCCTAAATTAGCCACGGATGGAGATGGGGATTTGAACTTGTGGTTTTACTCAACTCTCCATACTGGCAAATGATTATAATGGCGATTCTGAACCAACCATTAATTCATACATTTTGTGCCCCTGGTAGAAGGCTAATGTTAACAAGATAATGTTGCCCATGAATGGAGTTAGGCTGGCGAGCAAGACTTTTAGCCAGGTAGCATAGGACAACAAACAAGAAAAGTGTGTACTGTATAACAGAGTGATAGACAGTGTACTGTATAACAGAGTGATACTGAATGACAGAGTGATAGACCGTGTACTGTATAACAGAGTGATAGAACATGTACTGTATAACTGAGTGATAGAACGTGTACTGTATAACAGAGTGATACTGAATGACAGAGTGATAGACCATGTACTGTAGAAGTTATAGACAGGGTACTGTATAACAGAGTGATACTGAATGACAGAGTGATAGACCGTGTACTGTAGAACAGTTATAGACAGTGTACTGTATAACAGAGTGATACTGAATGACAGAGTGATAGACCGTGTACTGTATAACAGAGTGATACTGAATGACAGAGTGATAGACCATGTACTGTAGAAGTTATAGACAGGGTACTGTATAACAGAGTGATACTGAATGACAGAGTGATAGATCGTGTACTGTATAACAGTGTACTGTATAACAGAGTGATACTGAATGACAGAGTGATAGACCGTGTACTGTATAACAGAGTGATAGACCGTGTACTGTATAACAGAGTGATACTGAATGACACAGTGATAGACCGTGTACTGTATAACAGAGTGATAGACCGTGTACTGTAGAACAGTTATAGACAGTGTACTGTATAACAGAGTGATACTGAATGACAGAGTGATAGACCGTGTACTGTATAACAGTGTGATACTGAATGACAGAGTGATAGACCGTGTACTGTATAACAGAGTAATACTGTATAACAGAGTGATAGACAGTGTACTGTATAACAGAGTGATACTGAATGACAGAGTGATAGACCGTTTTGTCAACATGACAGAGATGAGGATGTCATTGGCGTTTCTCTACAAGTAGGGCGAGTCAACATTAACTTTCTACTTGCACGAATGAGCACACACACACACACACACACACACACACACACACACACACACACACACACACACACAGAGAAAACCATGGACAGTCACATCACATTTAGCTTACATTGATTGGACTAAATCTATTTTTGGTATATTTTAGTTGTCACTGTATTAGACTAAGGTGATTTGATGATGTTGAAATGTTGAAGTGTAAATGGTGCTGGAATAGTGGAGGCAGCTCCTGTTTTCTATGTGACATGCAGTAACTCTCTGTGGTTCTAAATCAATAGTCGTTTAGTGGTCCGAAAATGTAGGAAACATTACCTGGCTTGACCTGCTGTAGGTCATGTAACTGTTTGTTACAGGTAGTGTGTTTTGTGGACCTCACTGGACAGAGGTTGCTCTCTGGTTTTATGATGAAACAAAGGTGTGGTTTGAATTTCTTATTGACTCGTCCCTTTAGGCCCTGAGGCCTATATATATATCACTGTGTCTATAGGCCCTTAGGCCTATATATATCACTGTGTCAAGGCATATGAACTAACAGGTTGTAGAGCAAACAACGTAATTATCACAACACACAGGTTGTTATATGGCTTTTGGTGCTGGCTTCCTCAGTGATTTGACTCAGGCACCGCTACTGTTTTCTTGAGTCAGGCAGCTCCAAAATGCAGGTGTTTGCATCCCAGCTCAGTGCTTTCTGTGGTGGAGGGGCAGCCAGCAAAAATACGGAGCGTATGGGGGTTGGTAATCTTCTCTAGTTGCGCTGTGATTGGCTCAGTGGTCTGTCACTCATGTGGACACTAAGTCACCGCAGAATCTACAGGTAGAGCTAGGCAGTTCAAGCCCCCTTGAGAGCTGCCATAGATTTAGATTAGAAGTGCCCGTCCAATCGTGGCGCAGCGGTCTAAGGCATCGCAGTGCAAGAGGTGTCACTACAGATCTGGGTTTGATCCCAGCCGCGATTGGCCCGGCGTCGTCTGGGTTAGGGGAGGGTTTGGCCAGCTGGGATGTCCTTGTCCCACCGCGCTCAAGCGCCTCCTTGTGGTGGGCCGGGGGCAGTGCACGCAGGCTTCAGTTGCGAGCTGTATGGTGTTTCCTCTCACACATTGGTGCGGCAGGCTTCCTGGTTAAGCGAGCAGTGTGTCAAGCAGTGTGGCTTAGGCTGGGGGGGGGAAGAAGTGCCCGTCCAAGAAGGCTCAAGGTCATTGGCCACAGAGAAAATGACGTCAAATCATGTTATATGTACAGTAGCTTTGATTGGACTGATCACGTCAACATCCGACTTTCGAAATCTTAGCGAGCAGCCATCATCGTGAATCAGATCGACAATCTACTGGCAAATTCTTTTGAATCCTTGTCACATAAGAGAAATGATGAAGATAAATTATAGAGAAAAGGTATCGGTACTCATCGGCCACTGGACATAAAAGATTACACAACAAGTCTGAAAAAAAAAAATCAAAAAATTCAACAATGAGTGGTTTGGAAAGAATCAGTGGCTAACTACGAGCGTCGCAAAGAAATCACTATTTTTGCTTCCCCTGCCTGCTATTCAGTGGAGATGGTGTTTGGTCCAAGTCTGGGTTTAAGGATTTAAAATATCTGTCTGAATGGGTCTATTTTCCAAGCTTATTTAAAAGGTGATGAGTGAGACGCTTACAGAAGCTACAACAAAACATGCTAACATGGGCTCACCATTACCAATGACAAGGGAGAGCGTGTTAGCATGCTAGAGTTCTGTTCTAGGCCCTCTCCTATTCTCGCTATACACTAAGTCACTTGGCTCTGTCATAACCTCACATGGTCTCTCCTATCATTGCTATGCAGACGACACACAATTAATCTTCTCCTTTCCCCCTTCTGATGACCAGGTGGCGAATCGCATCTCTGCATGTCTGGCAGACATATCAGTGTGGATGACGGATCACCACCTCAAGCTGAACCTCGGCAAGACGGAGCTGCTCTTCCTCCCGGGGAAGGACTGCCCGTTCCATGATGTCGCCACCACGGTTGACAACTCCATTGTGTCCTCCTCCCAGAGCGCTAAGAACCTTGGCGTGATCCTGGACAACACCCTGTCGTTCTCAACCAACATCATGGCGGTGGCCCGTTCCTGTAGGTTCATGCTCTACAACATCCGCAGAGTACGACCCTGCCTCACACAGGAAGCGGCGCAAGTCCTAATCCAGGCACTTGTCATCTCCCGTCTGGATTACTGCAACTCGCTGTTGGCTGGGCTCCCTGCCTGTGCCATTAAACCCCTACAGCTCATCCAGAACGCCGCAGCCCGTCTGGTGTTCAACCTTCCCAAGTTCTCTCACGTCACCCCGCTCCTCCGCTCTCTCCACTGGCTTCCAGTTGAAGCTCGCATCCGCTACAAGACCATGGTGCTTGCCTACGGAGCTGTGAGGGGAACGGCACCGCAGTACCTCCAGGCTCTGATCAGGTCCTACACCCAAACAAGGGCACTGCGTTCATCCACCTCTGGCCTGCTCGCCTCCCTACCACTGAGGAAGTACAGTTCCCGCTCAGCCCAGTCAAAACTGTTCGCTGCTCTGGCCCCCCAATGGTGGAACAAACTCCCTCACGACGCCAGGACAGCGGAGTCAATCACCACCTTCCGGAGACACCTGAAACCCCACCTCTTCAAGGAATACCTAGGATAGGATAAGTAATCCTTCTCACCCCCCCTTAAATGATTTAGATGCACTATTGTAAAGTGGCTGTTCCACTGGATGTCAGAAGGTGAATTCACCAATTTGTAAGTCGCTCTGGATAAGAGCGTCTGCTAAATGACTTAAATGTAAATGTAGAGTGTTAGCATGCTAGTGTGTTAGCATGTTAGCATGCTAGTGTGTTAGCATGCTAGCGTGTTAGTGTAACCGATGTGAAATCGCTAGCTAGTTAGCGGTGGTGCGCGCTAATAGCATTTCAATCTGTGACGTTACTCGCTCTGAGACCTTGAAGTAGTTGTTCCCCTTGCTCTGCAAGGGCTGCAGCTTTTGTGGAGCGATGGGTAACGATGCTTCGAGGGTGGCTGTTGTAGATGTGTGCAGAGGGTCCCTGGTTCAAGCCCAGGTCGTGGCGAGGAGAGGGACGGAAGCTATACTGTTACATTACCATGTTAGCATGTTTGAGTATTACCATGTTAGCATGTTAGAGTATTACCATGTTAGCATGTTAGAGTATTACCATGTTAGTGTATTAGCGTGTTAGAGTATTACCATGTTAGCGTATTACCGTGTTAGAGTATTACCGTGTTAGCGTATTAGCGTGTTAGAGTATTACCATGTTAGCGTATTAGCGTGTTAGAGTATTACCGTGTTAGCGTATTAGCGTGTTAGAGTATTACCATGTTAGCGTATTAGCGTGTTAGCGTATTACCATGTTAGCGTATTACCATGTTAGCGTATTAGCATGTTAGCGTATTAGCGTGTTAGAGTATTACCGTGTTAGCGTATTAGCGTGTTAGAGTATTACCATGTTTGCGTATTAGCATGTTAGAGTATTACCATGTTAGCGTATTAGCGTGTTAGAGTATTAGCATATTAGCGTGTTAGAGTATTACCATGTTAGCGTATTAGCGTGTTAGAGTATTACCGTGTTAGCGTATTAGCATGTTAGCGTATTAGCGTATTAGCGTGTTTTGTTGTAGCCTCTGTAAGCTTCTCTCTCATCATTATTCATGATTCATTCATGGTTTTTCTTATTAATCAAGGTATAATTATCAGGATTAGTTTGGAAAACGTTCAGAAAACATTTTCTATTCTTACTTCAATAGAAAATATCACAAGACATTATTCACCAGTCAGTTCTGGTTGGGAAAAACAACAGAACCCAAACAGAACCCAAACAGAACCCAAACAGAACCCAAAGATTGATGAAGTCAAAGCATAGCAAGGAATATGGGACCAAATACCAAAACTTTGAACTACTCTCATTCACTTTCATTCACTCGTAAATCTAGAGATTGACTTGTTCCCACAAAGAAATGGGATGTCGGATCAATTTGCTCCATGAAGAAGATAAAAGCGACAATAGTTTTTTGTGTAAAGTGTTTTAAAATCAGGTTGACTGTATCTATTGTTGATCACATGTTTAGGTCAAACAGAGAAGGCTGAAGGAGACACAGACCTTCTCTCAGCACTGGAGATTTCCTACAGACAAACTATAAACCACTTTTCAACTGTGTTTGTGTGTGTGTATATATAGGTGTGTGTGTTTGTGTATATGTGTGTGTTTATATATTTGTGTGTTTGTGTATATGTGTGTGTATATGTGTGTGTGTTGGTATATATATGTGTGTGTGTGTGTGTGTGTTGGTATATATATATATATGTGTGTGTGTGTGTTGGTATATATATATGTGTGTGTGTGTGTGTGTGTGTGTGTGTTGGTATATATATGTGTGTGTGTGTGTGTGTGTGTGTGTGTGTGTGTGTGTGTATGTACATGTACAGTGCCTTGCGAAAGTATTCGGCCCCCTTGAACTTTGCGACCTTTTGCCACATTTCAGGCTTCAAACATAAAGATATAAAACTGTATTTTTTTGTGACGAATCAACAACAAGTGGGACACAATCATGAAGGGGAACGACATTTATTGGATATTTCAAACTTTTTTAACAAATCAAAAACTGAAAAATTGGGCGTGCAAAATTATTCAGCCCCCTTAAGTTAATACTTTGTAGCGCCACCTTTTGCTGCGATTACAGCTGTAAGTCGCTTGGGGTATGTCTCTATCAGTTTTGCACATCGAGAGACTGACATTTTTTCCCATTCCTCCTTGCAAAACAGCTCGAGCTCAGTGAGGTTGGATGGAGAGCATTTGTGAACAGCAGTTTTCAGTTCCTTCCACAGATTCTCGATTGGATTCAGGTCTGGACTTTGACTTGGCCATTCTAACACCTGGATATGTTTATTTTTGAACCATTCCATTGTAGGTTTTGCTTTATGTTTTGGATCATTGTCTTGTTGGAAGACAAATCTCCGTCCCAGTCTCAGGTCTTTTGAAGACTCCATCAGGTTTTCTTCCAGAATGGTCCTGTATTTGGCTACATCCATCTTCCCATCAATTTTAACCATCTTCCCTGTCCCTGCTGAAGAAAAGCAGGCCCAAACCATGATGCTGCCACCACCATGTTTGACAGTGGAGATGGTGTGTTCAGGGTGATGAGCTGTGTTGCTTTTACGCCAAACATAACGTTTTGCATTGTTGCCAAAAAGTTCAATTTTGGTTTCATCTGACCAGAGCACCTTCTTCCACATGTTTGGTGTGTCTCCCAGGTGGCTTGTGGCAAACTTTAAACAACACTTTTTATGGATATCTTTAAGAAATGGCTTTCTTCTTGCCACTCTTCCATAAAGGCCAGATTTGTGCAATATACGACTGATTGTTGTCCTATGGACAGAGTCTCCCACCTCAGCTGTAGATCTCTGCAGTTCATCCAGAGTGATCATGGGCCTCTTGGCTGCATCTCTGATCAGTCTTCTCCTTGTATGAGCTGAAATTTTAGAGGGACGGCCAGGTCTTGGTAGATTTGCAGTGGTCTGACACTCATTCCATTTCAATATTATCGCTTGCACAGTGCTCCTTGGGATGTTTAAAGCTTGGGAAATCTTTTTGTATCCAAATCTGGCTTTAAACTTCTTCACAACAGTATCTCGGACCTGCCTGGTGTGTTCCTTGTTCTTCATGATGCTCTCTGCGCTTTTAACGGACCTCTGAGACTATCACAGTGCAGGTGCATTTATACGGAGACTTGATTACACACAGGTGGATTGTATTTATCATCATTAGTCATTTAGGTCAACATTGGATCATTCAGAGATCCTCACTGAACTTCTGGAGAGAGTTTGCTGCATTGAAAGTAAAGGGGCTGTTAATTTTGCACACCCAATTTTTCAGTTTTTGATTTGTTAAAAAAGTTTGAAATATCCAATAAATGTTGTTCCACTTCATGATAGTGTGCCACTTGTTGTTGATTCTTCACAAAAAAATACAGTTTTATATCTTTATGTTTGAAGCCTGAAATGTGGCAAAAGGTCGCAAAGTTCAAGGGGGCCGAATACTTTCGCAAGGCACTGTATATGTGTGTATGTGTGTATGTGTGTCAGAACCTTACATTCTTAGAGGTGATGTACTCCATGCCCTTTGCCACCTGGTAGGAGAAGCTCAGTAGATCCTCTGTGTCCACAGACAACTCATCTATACTCAGACACCCCTTATCATCTAGAGAGAGAGAGACAGAGAGGGGAGAGAAGGTAGGAGAGAGAGAAGGTAGGAGGGAGAGAAGGTAGGAGAGAGAGAGGGGAGGAGGGAGAGAAGGTAGGAGGGAGAGAAGGTAGGAGAGAGAGAGGGGAGGAGAGAGAGAGAGAGAGGGGAGGAGAGAGAGAGAGAGAGGGGAGGAGAGAGAGAGAGAGAGAGAGAGGGGAGGAGAGAGAGAGAGAGGGGGGAGGAGAGAGAGAGAGAGGGTAGGAGATAGAGAGAGGGGAGGAGAGAGAGGGGAGGAGAGAGAGAGAGAGGGGGAGGAGAGAGAGAGAGGGGGAGGAGAGAGAGAGGGGGAAGAGAGAGAGGGGGGGAGGAGGAGAGAGAGAGAGAGGAGGAGGGAGAGGGTAGAGAAAAGAGGGGGTGAGAAATGGGAGAGAGAGAGAAGGTAGGAGCGAGAGGGAGAGGGTAGGAGAGAGAGGGAGAGGGTAGGAGAAAGAGGGAGAGGGTAGGAGAGAGAGGGAGAGGGTAGGAGAGAGAGAGAGGGGAGGAGAGAGGGTAGGAGAGAAAGAGGGAGAGGGGACGAGAGGGAGAGAAGGGAGAAATAAAGATATTTAGCCCATATTGTCAGCGATATATTAATGTTAAATGTTAATATTAAATATAAAATGTTTTTGGATGAATCCACATGAGTCTTTGATTAAAGGGAATCATGTGAGAGGATGACACTATGGATTTATACAGGATTATGGTGCATGGTGGGAAATGTAGTTTTACCTGACTGAGAGGACGGACGCATAGGCATGTAACTGCTGCCGTTCCCATCTCTACACACACACACACACACACACACACACACACACAGAGAGAGAAATTAAACAGAAATATTATCATGAGTAAAGTACAAAACACACACAGACACACACACACACAGACACACACACAGACACACACACACACACACACACACACACACCTCTGTGGTTCTCGGGGGTTGTTGATGTTGCGGTAGTACCCATCAGCAGCCTGGGCGCTGAAGAACGTCTCTCTCTTCCTACGCAGAAAGTTGAGCAGATCTCCATAGCAACAGTACTCCGTGATCACCAGCGTCGGCCCTGACAAGAAATAAAACATCAGGGTGAGAGTTCACACGGCAGGACGGGACCACAAACTGTCATACGACTGCTTCCACCAGGGTAACCTAGTGGTTAGAGCGTTGGACTAGTAAAGGAAAGGTTAAAGTTCAAATCCCCGAGCTGACAAGCTATTAAACTGTGATTCTGTCCCTGAACAGGCAGTTAACCCACTGTTCATAGCACGTCATTGAAAATAAGAATTCTTAACTGACTTGCCTAGTTAAATAAAGGTTAAAAAAATTATATATATATTTAAACTTTGAAGTTTATAAAGAAAGCTCAAATTGATTATTGCTTACGAAGCAAATTACGTGAGTAGATGCCTAAATTAAGGTTCTATGTGGACTGAATTTAGAAACTCTGTTCATTGAATGTGCTTTCCAACGAGTCCAGGATCTGGTAAAACATCCCCTAATCTGGATCTGGTAAAACATCCCCTAATCTGGATCTGGTAAAACATCCCTTAATATGGATCTGGTAAAACACCCCTTAATCTGGATCTGGTAAAACATCCCTTAATCTGGATCTGGTAAAACATCCCTTAATATGGATCTGGTAAAACACCCCTTAATCTGGATCTGGTAAAACACCCCTTAATCTGGATCTGGTAAAACATCCCTTAATCTGGATCTGGTAAAACATCCCTTAATCTGGATCTGGTAAAACATCCCTTAATCCCTTATTCTGGATCTGGTAAAACATCCCTTAATCTGGATCTGGTAAAACATCCCTTAATCTGGATCTGGTAAAACATCCCTTAATCTGGATCTGATAAAACACCCCTTAATCTGGATCTGGTAAAACATCCCTTAATCTGGATCTGGTAAAACATCCCTTAATCTGGATCTGGTAAAACATCCCTTAATCTGGATCTGATAAAACACCCCTTAATCTGGATCTGGTAAAACGCCCCTTAATCTGGATCTGGTAAAACATCCCTTAATCTGGATCTGGTAATCTGGATCTGGTAAAACACCCCTTAATCTGGATCTGGTAAAACATCCCTTAATCTGGATCTGTTAATCTGGATCTGGTAAAACATCCCTTAATCTGGATCTGGTAAAACATCCCTTAATCTGGATCTGGTAAAACATCCCTTAATCTGGATCTGTTAATCTGGATCTGGTAAAACATCCCTTAATCTGGATCTGGTAAAACATCCCTTAATCTGTATCTGGTAAAACACCCCTTAATCTGGATCTGGTAAAACACCCCTTAATCTGGATCTGGTAAAACATCCCTTAATCTGGATCTGGTAAAACATCCCTTAATCTGGATCTGGTAAAACACCCCTTAATCTGGATCTGTTAATCTGGATCTGGTAAAACATCCCTTAATCTGGATCTGGTAAAACACCCCTGTAATCTGGATAATCTGGATCTGGTAAAACATCCCTTAATCTGGATCTGGTAAAACATCCCTCTGGATCTGGTAAAACACCCCTAATCTGGATCTGGTAAAACATCCCTTAATCTGGATCTGGTAAAACATCCCTTAATCTGGATCTGGTAAAACATCCCTTAATCTGGATCTGGATAAAACATCCCTTAATCTGGATCTGGTAAAACATCCCTTAATCTGGATCTGGTAAAACACCCTTAATCTGGATCTGGTAAAACATCCCTTAATCTGGATCTGGTAAAACATCCCTTAATCTGGATCTGGTAAAACATCCCTTAATCTGTTCTGGTAAAACACCCCTTAATCTGGATCTGGTAAAACACACCTTAATCTGGATCTGGTAAAACATCCCTTAATCTGGATCTGGTAAAACATCCCTTAATCTGGATCTGGTAAAACACCCCTTAATCTGGATCTGTTAATCTGGATCTGGTAAAACATCCCTTAATCTGGATCTGGTAAAACACCCTTAATCTGGATCTGGTAAAACATCCCTTAATCTGGATCTGGTAAAACACCCTTAATCTGGATCTGGTAAAACACCCCTGGATAATCTGGATCTGGTAAAACATCCCTTAATCTGGATCTGGTAAAACATCCCTTATCTGGTATCTGGATCT
>NC_088231.1:21781174-21806174 GCF_036934945.1 Oncorhynchus masou masou
ACACACACATACACATATATACACACATACACATATATACACACACAGCTACTCACGTTTGAGCATCTTGACAGCGACAGTCATGACGGAGTCAGCAGAACAGAGTCCATAGGCTGTAGCTCTCACCACCTTACCGAAGGCCCCTGAACCCAGAGTCTTACCTAAACACACACACACAGCTACTCACCACCTTACCGAAGGCCCCTGAACCCAGAGTCTTACCTAAGCACACACACACACAGCTACTCACCACCTTACCGAAGGCCCCTGAACCCAGAGTCTTACCTAAGCACACACACACACACAGCTACTCACCACCTTACCGAAGGCCCCTGAACCCAGACACACACATTTCAGCTGGTTTAAAATCTCCCTGGCACTACGGCAGCTGGGATGATTGGTAGCGAGTGTTTCTGTGTGTGTCAGTGTTGGGGGGGGGGGGGTTATACAGGAATAACACAATGATCTTGTGAGACGGTGGACAGCTGGAGGACTTGTAGTGTGTGTCAGTGTTGTTTTTGCGGTAACTAGTCATTCCAGTAATTATATTAAAGTTAAGGATCAAAATGTAAATTGTCCTTTACGTGACTACAGTTATCATTCCCTTTCTATTACAAGCTGTTGATATCGATATATTGTCGAGGGGTGGGTCCCAAAGACACTCCCCATTATTGATTAAGGGGACTTTGAAAAAGGTTCATATGTTTTGCTGCAGGCCTTATAATCAGATACTGTTGCTAGGTGTCTAAAACCTCTGCCACTATACGATGCACAGGCATCTATATTAGATGTGGTTTAAGTCCTGGCTGTTGTGAGAGTGGGCTTGCAGGCCGGGTCTGAGTCTATATTAGATGTGGTTTAAGTCCTGGCTGATGTGAGAGTGGGCTTGCAGGCCGGGTCTGAGTCTATATTAGTCTTTGTGGTTAGGCCCTGGCTGTTGTGAGAGTGGGCTTGCAGGCCGGGTCTGAGTCTATATTAGTCTTTGTGGTTAGGCCCTGGCTGTTGTGAGAGTGGGCTTGCAGGCCGGGTCTGAGTCTATATTAGTCTTTGTGGTTAGGCCCTGGCTGATGTGAGAGTGGGCTTGCAGGCCGGGTCTGAGTCTATATTAGATGTGGTTCTGCCCTGGCTGATGTGAGAGTGGGCTTGCAGGCCGGGTCTGAGTCTATATTAGTCTTTGTGGTTAGGCCCTGGCTGTTGTGAGAGTGGGCTTGCAGGCTGGGTCTGAGTCTATATTAGATGTGGTTTAAGTCCTGGCTGATGTGAGAGTGGGCTTGCAGGCCGGGTCTGAGTCTATATTAGATGTGGTTTAAGTCCTGGCTGATGTGAGAGTGGGCTTGCAGGCCGGGTCTGAGTCTATATTAGATGTGGTTTAAGTCCTGGCTGATGTGAGAGTGGGCTTGCAGGCCGGGTCTGAGTCTATATTAGATGTGGTTTAAGTCCTGGCTGATGTGAGAGTGGGCTTGCAGGCCGGGTCTGAGTCTATATTAGATGTGGTTTAAGTCCTGGCTGATGTGAGAGTGGGCTTGCAGGCCGGGTCTGAGTCTATATTAGTCTTTGTGGTTAGGCTCTGGCTGATGTGAGAGTGGGCTTGCAGGCCGGGTCTGAGTCTATATTAGATGTGGTTTAAGTCCTGGCTGATGTGAGAGTGGGCTTGCAGGCCGGGTCTGAGTCTATATTAGTCTTTGTGGTTAGGCTCTGGCTGTTGTGAGAGTGGGCTTGCAGGCCGGGTCTGAGTCTATATTAGATGTGGTTTAAGTCCTGGCTGATGTGAGAGTGGGCTTGCAGGCCGGGTCTGAGTCTATATTAGTCTTTGTGGTTAGGCTCTGGCTTTTGTGAGAGTGGGCTTGCAGGCCGGGTCTGAGTCAGACTGAAACTAGATAAAGAGAAGTAACCACTGTCTGGTTTTGACATGTTGATATTGTGAGAGACGGTGGACAGCTGGAGGACTTGTGAGCGCGTCAGTGTTGGGGGATTATACAGGAATAATATCACTTATTTTGCGGTAACTAGTCCTTGGAGTAATTATATTACAGTTACTGATCAAAGATAAGTTGTCGTTTACTTTTGTTATTATTCACTTTCTATTACAGCTGTTGATATCAATATATACACCCCCCACCCGCCCTCACCTCCACCCCCCCAGCCCCCACCCCACCCCCGCCTCCACCCCCACCTCCACCCCTCACCCCAAACTGTCCAGGAGGGAAACAACTCTCAACTGCTACAATCACAACTTCCAATCTCTTGAAGCATCTACTAAAGCAACAAGACAAGACTCGTAGCGTATGTAGTAGAGTTATGTAGTAGAGGTATGTAGTAGAGGTATGCAGTAGAGGTATGCAATAGAGGTATGCAGTAGAGGTATGCAATAGAGGTATGCAGTAGAGGTATGCAATAGAGGTATGCAGTAGAGGTATGCAATAGAGGTATGCAGTAGAGGTATGTAGTAGAGGTATGCAATAGAGGTATGCAGTAGAGGTATGCAGTAGAGGTATGTAATAGAGGTATGTAGTAGAGATATGCAGTAGAGGTATGCAGTAGAGGTGTTGTGTTGGTGTATAGGCCTATGTAAATGTAGGTAATATACTATTTAAAAAATGTAATTAAATTGTAACTACCCCAACACCTGTGTGTGCGCGTGTGCGTGTGCGTGTGTCGTACCAAAGCGTAGTTTCTGCCTGGGAAATTCCCACTTGGCGTCGTAGGGCAGCTGGGTGGGGTCGACGTAGATGTAGTTGTTGCCGTGGATACTGTCGATCACCTTCCACTGGATCTGGAACTTGGGCTTCTGTTGGGGTCGGAGGTCAATGATCGATACGTTGAATAACGCGATGATGTCAGGGGGTAAATCAACAAAGGGGATATACGTCTTCTTTAGAAAAATAATGAACGACGACGTGGAAGTTTCATTGACGCGCTACCGGAACGGACCTTCCACAGAGTTGCGTTATTTTCCAGAGACACGAGTTGATTATAAACCCCTTTTATACCATGGTTATAATTTAACACATTTGGCATGGGAAAAAAAATGTGTTCATTTGCAGGTTTGAAATGTTCTCAACATGAACTGAAGTAGCTAGAATGACGACGAGATCGCTACAGTAGTTGCCGCGGTAACCAAACAAACAGGCTTGTTAGTCAGTCAGTCAGCCAGTCAGCCAGTCAGTCAGCCAGTCAGCCAGTCAGTCAGTCAGCCAGTCAGCCAGTCAGCCAGTCAGTCAGCCAGTCAGTCAGCCAGTCAGCCAGTCAGTCAGCCAGTCAGCCAGCCAGCCAGCCAGTCAGTCAGCCAGTCAGCCAGTCAGCCAGCCAGCCAGCCAGTCAGCCAGCCAGTCAGCCAGCCAGTCAGCCAGCCAGTCAGCCAGCCAGCCAGTCAGTCAGTCAGCCAGCCAGTCAGTCTATAACAGGGTACAGTACCTGAAGGTATTTGTAGAGGAGAACCACCAGTGTGATGCTCAGTACCACAGCTGTAACAACCACACCAGTCAGCAGGGGGGTGAAGAGCTTATGGGGCACGGTGCGCTCTGTATGGACACACACACACACACACACACTATATTAACCTGAGTATACATTAACAATACCTTCCTCATATTGAGTTGCAGACTTTGTGTTTTTTTTTTTTATATGATGAACATAGTCAGTGTGTTATTGTGGTGTGAGCTGCAGTCCAAACCCACCGCCCACACAGAGAGGAGACAGCAGTGTTATTGTGGTGTGGTATGAGCTGCAGTCCACACAGAGAGGAGACAACAGGGTTATTGTGGTGTGGTATGAGCTGTAGCCCACACAGAGAGGAGACAGCAGGGTCATTGTGGTGTGGTATGAGCTGTAGCCCACACAGAGAGGAGACAGCAGGGTTATTGTGGTGTGGTATGAGCTGTAGCCCACACAGAGAGGAGACAGCAGGGTTATTGTAGTGTGGTATGAGCTGTAGCCCACACAGAGAGGAGACAGCAGGGTTATTGTGGTGTGGTATGAGCTGTAGTCCACACAGAGAGGAGACAGCAGGGTTATTGTGGTGTGGTATGAGCTGTAGCCCACACAGAGAGGAGACAGCAGGGTTATTGTGGTGTGGTATGAGCTGTAGTCCACACAGAGAGGAGACAGCAGGGTTATTGTGGTGTGGTATGAGCTGTAGTCCACACAGAGAGGAGACAGCAGTGTTATTGTGGTGTGGTATGAGCTGTAGTCCACACAGAGAGGAGACAGCAGTGTTATTGTGGTGTGGTATGAGCTGCAGTCCACACAGAGAGGAGACAGCAGTGTTATTGTGGTGTGGTATGAGCTGTAGTCCACACAGAGAGGAGACAGCAGTGTTATTGTGGTGTGGTATGAGCTGTAGTCCACACAGAGAGGAGACAGCAGTGTTATTGTGGTGTGGTATGAGCTGCAGTCCACACAGAGAGGAGACAGCAGGGTTATTGTGGTGTGGTATGAGCTGTAGTCCCCACAGAGAGGAGACAGCAGGGTTATTGTGGTGTGGTATGAGCTGTAGTCCACACAGAGAGGAGACAGCAGGGTTATTGTGGTGTGGTATGAGCTGTAGTCCACACAGAGAGGAGACAGCAGGGTTATTGTGGTGTGGTATGAGCTGCAGTCCACACAGAGAGGAGACAGCAGGGTTATTGTGGTGTGGTATGAGCTGTAGTCCACACAGAGAGGAGACAGCAGTGTTATTGTGGTGTGGTATGAGCTGCAGTCCACACAGAGAGGAGACAGCAGTGTTATTGTGGTATGAGCTGCAGTCCACACAGAGAGGAGACAGCAGGGTTATTGTGGTGTGGTATGAGCTGTAGCCCACACAGAGAGGAGACAGCAGGGTTATTGTGGTGTGGTATGAGCTGTAGCCCACACAGAGAGGAGACAGCAGGGTTATTGTGGTGTGGTATGAGCTGTAGTCCACACAGAGAGGAGACAGCAGGGTTATTGTGGTGTGGTATGAGCTGTAGTCCACACAGAGAGGAGACAGCAGGGTCATTGTGGTGTGGTATGAGCTGCAGCCCACACAGAGAGGAGACAGCAGGGTTATTGTGGTGTGGTATGAGCTGTAGTCCACACAGAGAGGAGACAGCAGGGTTATTGTGGTGTGGTATGAGCTGTAGCCCACACAGAGAGGAGACAGCAGGGTTATTGTGGTGTGGTATGAGCTGCAGTCCACACAGAGAGGAGACAGCAGGGCTATTGTGGTGTGGTATGAGCTGTAGCCCACACAGAGAGGAGACAGCAGGGTTATTGTGGTGTGGTATGAGCTGTAGCCCACACAGAGAGGAGACAGCAGTGTTATTGTGGTGTGGTATGAGCTACAGTCCACACAGAGAGGAGACAGCAGTGTTATTGTGGTGTGGTATAAGCTGTAGCCCACACAGAGAGGAGACAGCAGTGTTATTGTGGTGTGAGATTAGATTAGTGTCCACATGTCTAATCCAGAACCTGCACACTCAACATTCTGTAATCCCACTCAATATGGCCCTACATCCACACACACCTGTCCACGACAGAGACTGTGTGTGTGTGTGTGTGTGTGTGTGTGTGTGTGTGTGTGTGTGTGTGTGTGTGTGTGTGTGTGTGTGTGTGTGTGTGTGTGTTCTATCTCACCGCTGATGGAGAACAGTGTGTAAGCCTGCTCGCCCTGCACGGTCGCTACACACTCCAACGTGTGGAAGTGTGTGTGTGCGTCTCCCTTCGTGACGTTCAGTCGGCTCTCCACCTCGCTGCTGCCGAAGGCCGAGTCTGATACCGTTACCGTGGCAACCTCCCGCTGCTCCCGTTGGCTGGCGTTGGTCAGGTGGGAACACCTGGGGGGGGGAGTGTTTAATGAATTAATTATTGTCATCTAATTGACCAAAGATTTACCTGGTGTCCCATTTCTGACTCAATCGCTAAAAAATGAAAACAAGCCACATTTGAGAAAGAAGGTGGTACACGAATCACGTCTCGTCATCCTGCTACTCTGTCCTGGATTCCCCTCCGCACCTGCTCACCCTGTCTCAACCCCTCTCACCCCGTCTCAACCCCTCTCACTCTGTCTCAACCCCTCTCACTCTGTCTCAACCCCTCTCACTCTGTCTCAACCCCTCTCACTCTGTCTCAACCCCTCTCACCCTGTCTCAACCCCTCTCACTCTAGTCTCAACCCCTCTCACTCTAGTCTCAACCCCTCTCACTCTGTCTCAACCCCTCTCACTCTGTCTCAACCCCTCTCACCCTGTCTCAACCCCTCTCACCCTGTCTCAACCCCTCTCACTCTAGTCTCAACCCCTCTCACCCTGTCTCAACCCCTCTCACTCTAGTCTCAACCCCTCTCACTCTGTCTCAACCCCTCTCACTCTGTCTCAACCCCTCTCACCCTGTCTCAACCCCTCTCACTCTGTCTCAACCCCTCTCACTCTGTCTCAACCCCTCTCACTCTGTCTCAACCCCTCTCACTCTGTCTCAACCCCTCTCACTCTGTCTCAACCCCTCTCACTCTGTCTCAACCCCTCTCACTCTGTCTCAACCCCTCTCACTCTGTCTCAACCCCTCTCACTCTGTCTCAACCCCTCTCACAACCCCTCTCACTCTGTCTCAACCCCTCTCACTCTGTCTCAACCCCTCTCACTCTGTCTCAACCCCTCTCACTCTAGTCTCAGCACCTGCTCACCCTGTCTCAACCCCTCTCACTCTAGTCTCAACCCCTCTCACTCTAGTCTCAACCCCTCTCACTCTAGTCTCAACCCCTCTCACTCTAGTCTCAACCCCTCTCACTCTAGTCTCAACCCCTCTCACTCTAGTCTCAGCACCTGCTCACCCTGTCTCAACCCCTCTCACTCTAGTCTCAGCACCTGGTTACCCTGTCTCAACCCCTCTCACTCTAGTCTCAGCCCCTCTCACTCTAGTCTCAACCCCTCTCACCCTGTCTCAACCCCTCTCACCCTAGTCTCAACCCCTCTCACTCTGTCTCAACCCCTCTCACTCTGTCTCAACCCCTCTCACTCTGTCTCAACCCCTCTCACTCTGTCTCAACCCCTCTCACTCTGTCTCAACCCCTCTCACTCTGTCTCAACCCCTCTCACTCTGTCTCAACCCCTCTCACAACCCCTCTCACTCTGTCTCAACCCCTCTCACTCTAGTCTCAGCACCTGCTCACCCTGTCTCAACCCCTCTCACTCTAGTCTCAACCCCTCTCACTCTAGTCTCAACCCCTCTCACTCTAGTCTCAACCCCTCTCACTCTAGTCTCAACCCCTCTCACTCTAGTCTCAGCACCTGCTCACCCTGTCTCAACCCCTCTCACTCTAGTCTCAGCACCTGGTTACCCTGTCTCAACCCCTCTCACTCTAGTCTCAGCCCCTCTCACTCTAGTCTCAACCCCTCTCACCCTGTCTCAACCCCTCTCACTCTAGTCTCAACCCCTCTCACTCTAGTCTCAACCCCTCTCACTCTAGTCTCAACCCCTCTCACTCTAGTCTCAACCCCTCTCACTCTAGTCTCAACCCCTCTCACTCTAGTCTCAACCCCTCTCACTCTAGTCTCAACCCCTCTCACTCTAGTCTCAACCCCTCTCACTCCGTTCACAGTATGGCTGTGTGTGAGGGAGTTCACAGTATGGCTGTGTGTGTGTGTGGGGGAGTTCACAGTATGGCTGTGTGTGTGTGTGGGGGAGTTCACAGTATGGCTGTGTGTGTGTGAGGGAGTTCACAGTATAGCTGTGTGTGGGGAAGTTCACAGTATAGCTGTGTGTGTTACTGTCTTGTACCGTGTGTGGGGGGAAGTTCACAGTATGGCTGTGTGTGTGTGGGGGAGTTCACAGTATAGCTGTGTGTGTTACTGTCTTGTACCGTGTGTGGGGGAGTTCACAGTAGAACCAGCTGATTTTAGGGGTCGGGTAACCGGCGGCAACGCAGCGCACCTGTCCATCAACTGGTCCCTCCTGGGAAATGATGACAGGCTTACCTGAGAGAGAGAGAGACAGAGAGAGAGACAGACACAGACAGAGAGAGAGACAGAGACAGAGACAGAGAGAGAGAGTTTACTGAAAGCCTTCAAAATGGTGTGAAAAAGGATGTGAAAACACATCATGCAAAAACAACCAACCAGAACGTACTGTTCACATAGACAGGGAATGATTGATTGACAGAGGCGTCCTCATGATTGACTAGGAAGGTATAGATCCCGCTCTCTGACCCATGGACCCTCACCAAACGCAGCTCACTGGTGTACCTAGCACAGAAAGAGAGAGTACATTTTTGTTGTTAATTTCACTTTTATTTATTGAAATGGGGAGGGGGGTTATGATTTACAAGAGCAGCATGTTATAATGAAAGTGGAAGTTTCCATGACCTAGATTGAGACTTAGAGGGGGTTCCCAGGCTGTTGGAACAGTGCATACATTCATCCGAGGGAGGTGTTTGAGTCATGAAAAATTTCCCATGACTGTACCTAATAAAATGATCTATAAAAGTACCTATAAAAACGGGATGGAGCTAAGCACAGGCTATATCCAGGGGACTGGGGAAGGAAATCACCTTTCAACAGGACAATAACCTACAACACAAGGACAAATATACACTGGAGTTGGTTACCAAGATGACAGTGAATGTTTGTGGTCAAGTTACAGTTTTGAAAATCTTTGGTAAGACGAGAAAACGGCTGTCTAGTCATGAGCCCCAACATCTTGACGGAGCTTAAAGAATTATAAAAAATATTAAAACGGACTAATGTTGTACAATTCTGTTGTGTAAAGCTCTTAGAGATTTACCCAAGATGCACAACTGTAATGGCTGCCAAGGTGTTTCTAACATGTATTGACTCCAGGGAGCTGAATACTTATGGAACGACTATTTTTTAGGAATTTAATTTATATCCATCTAAAATAAATATATATATTCGTCCCACTTAGACATTACATGGGTATTTTGTTCAGATTGTTGACAAAATAATGTACAATTAAATCAATCTGAATCCCACTTTGCGACACCATAAAATGTGAAGAAATCCATAGGGGTATGAATACCGTTTGTTCGGCTTTTTGTATATATGTTGCTTTTGCTGGTTAGGTCTCGTCTTTTTGTTTATGTATTTTTGGGGGGGACTTTCAGTTACCCAATGAATCTGTAGATACGTCTATTATAGAAGACAGAAGACTCGTCTTTTTGTCTATGCATTTTTGGGGGGGACTTTCGGTTACCCAATGAATCTGTAGATACGTCTATTATAGAAGACGGAAAACATAGATCACGTGGTTTACAAGAAACAGAGCGGGTCGCTGGCTTTATCTATTTCCACAATTCCCCGGGACGTGTAAATGTCCTACTTCAATTCGTTTGAGTGTATTGTTGTATTATAGTTTTGCTAAATTCTTTTCTATTTTTATTCAACTTAGCTTTTATTTGTGTAGTTTTTTATTCACTTAAATGCATTGTGGGTAGTCCATCATGCGTAGGCTATATGACAAATACACTAACTAATAACGAAAGCTGAAGTTCACGGTTTCACGTAATCCATAGCCCTTCTCATACGGGCTATATATATATACATGTGTCAAAGTCAACCCCTGTAGGTGTGATCGCGTCGTCAGTCGTATTCGTCAGAGATGGGACCGCTACATAAAGTGGCGCAACAGACGTGATGACAGAAACTCGTCCCTCGCTCTACTGCTGCGGTCAAAACAAAACTGACTGCGGTTGGTCCGGCGGATGATGAATGAGGAGAGGTTTGATAATCCCATTTACAGCAGCTGCCTTGGTCCAATGGGCTTCGCCGAAGGAGACCGGGAATCCTTACGGAAACCATGCAACCGAACTCACCTCTCAGGTAAGTAACGTCTAACGTTCAGCCTGCTGCACAGACCCTCTACTATCATCGTAAATGAAGATCTAATTATTTTGCCATGTCTAATACATGTATATTACGCTACTTTCCATGGTGGGGACAGTAGTATATGTGTTATTCTAACTACATTTACCCAACAGTTTTTACCTCAGATTGGTGATGTTAGTATGTGTATAGTCAACACGATGACACGAGATCAATTGCTTGAAACGGATCAATATATTTGGTTTTGTACTGTTGATTTAGCGCTAGGGGTCGCAGCTATCACTTTCTTTCTCAAATGGCACGGATAATTCGGAAAAACCCATTTTGGTGATTTCTGGTATATTCAAATCCATCAGTCACATATAAACTTTTAACATCAATTGTAAAGGACCAATTAAAACAGGACAAACTGTATCTCACATCCTGGACTGGCAGGAAACTGTACTTAAGTCATATGAACTTTAACATGAACTGTAAAGTATGTCAGTTACACCTGTCCTTCATCAACGAAAGGTTCTCACTTTTCAATCACACACAACATGGAAAGGAAACCCCGTTGTTGAAAAACCCCGTTTTGTCAACTGGTAATAAAATCACTAATTGATTAGGGAGGAAATATACACTATTAAAAATAACAAAGCTCCATAAACCAAACCGGATCCTGGGAGTAATGTGTTAGAGGACAGTTTGGAGAAGACGGTTAGATCCATTTTGAAGTGTTGCATTTTGATTCAAAGTGGGTGGCCAACGTGGTTAGTGCAATGCAACACTGTTTTTGTTAATCACTTCCATCGATATCACGCTGAAATCAATAGAACAAGGGGCACATATTTGCGGTGAAGCGCTGTTTAAACTAACACTAATTAAAGGTCACGTTGAAACTTGGAATATCCCATAACCGCGGGGAGTAGGGGTGCTGAAACGCCACCTGAAAAATCATAATAAAATATATATACTTTTTTTTTAAAGATTAAAAAAAAAAAAAATCACCCAAAAAAGTAGTGCGCTGGGCCTTTACTAGTCCTGTATTAGTGGACCGATATAGCCCTCTGTAGTGAAGGGCAAAACAATTTTAACAATTACATCTCAGTCCCCCTTCACCCCAAAACGACTTCCTGGCTACTGTGGTATAATCCTATACATTGTTGATATGTTGCTCATATCAAGCAACAGCCAGTTTGTGTAACTGTAAAAATAAACAACTTGTGGACTCGTTTTATGTCCGTCACATTTACGGGCCATGGCCCTGTTTAACCCGGGGCAGCTTAATCGAATTCCCTCGTTGAAAACATGTATACATATTGCATTGGTTAGTACAAAGTAATATGTATGATTTATATAACAAGTTATTGGTCAGATTTCCCCAACTCACTTAACCAACCACATCATGTTTCGTGTTTGTATTCCTGATTGTGTTTGGTCCCCAAGGCTTAGAAACAAAAAACATTGTTCTACAACAGTTGAATTTAATCTTCACCTCAACTTTCAACATTACTACATGCATTGAAACAATCAATTGTGTGTGTGTGTGTATATGTGTGTGTGTGTGTGTGTGTGTTTATGCCTGTGTGTGTGTTTATGCCTGTGGGTGTGTGTTTGTGGGTGTGTGTTTGTGCCTGTGTGTTTGTGCCTGTGTTTGTGCCTGTGTGTGTGTGTTTATGCCTGTGTGTGTGTGTTTATGCCTGTGTGTGTGTGTGTGTGTGTGTGTGTGTGTGTGTGTGTGTGTTTATGCCTGTGTGTGTGTGTATGCCTGTGTGTGTGTGTGTGTGTTTATGCGTGTGTGTGTTTATGCCTGTGTGTGTGTGCGTGTGTGTTTATGCCTGTGTGTGTGTGTGTTTATGCCTGTGTGTGTGTGTGTTTATGCCTGTGTGTGTGTGTGTGTGTCCACCGCAGGGTCTGAATGCGTCAGAAGACACTACATACTACTGCTGTGTGTGGTAGTAGTGGGGTGTACTGTGGCTGTCATAAGTCTGTTTGCCCAGAAAAACAATCAAATTGCACAGAGACAGCAGTCAAATATTGAAACCTCCGCGGCAGAGAGAGAAGAGATTAAGTCTCTGAAATCAGAGGACTACAGCGTTCTTCTAAATATGATTTTAAAGCAGGGTAAGTTCAGCTCTATATCTCTTTTTCGCAGTACCACACCTAAACACCCTACCACACCTAAACACCCTACCACACCTAAACACCCTACCACACCTAAACACCCCACCACACATAAACACCCCACCACACATAAACACCCTACCACACCTAAACACCCCCTAAACACCCCACCACACCTAAACACCCCACCACACCTAAACAACCCCTAAACACCCCACCACACCTAAACACCCCACCACACCTAAACACCCCACCACACCTAAACACCCCACCACACCTAAACACCCCACCACACCTAAACACCCCACCACACCTAAACACCCCACCACACCTAAACACCCCACCACACCTAAACACCCCACCACACCTAAACACCCCACCACACCTAAACACCCTACCACAGCTAAACACCCCACCACACCTAAACACCCCACCACACCTAAACCTCCTACCACACCTAAACACCCCACCACACCTAAACACCCCACCACACCTAAACAACCCCTAAACACCCCACCACACCTAAACACCCCACCACACCTAAACACCCCACCACACCTAAACACCCCACCACACCTAAACACCCCACCACACCTAAACACCCCACCACACCTAAACACCCCACCACACCTAAACACCCCACCACACCTAAACCTCCTACCACACCTAAACACCCCACCACACCTAAACACCCCACCACACCTAAACACCCCACCACACCTAAACACCCCACCACACCTAAACACCCCACCACACCTAAACACCCCACCACACCTAAACACCCCACCACACCTAAACGTCCTACCACACCTAAACAACCCCTAAACACCCTACCACACCTAAACACCCTACCACACCTAAACACCCTACCACACCTAAACACCCTACCACACCTAAACACCCCCTAAACCTCCTACCACACCTAAACACCCCACCACACCTAAACACCCCACCACACCTAAACACCACACCTAAACACC
Organism: Oncorhynchus masou masou; assembly: GCF_036934945.1. NCBI lineage: Eukaryota > Metazoa > Chordata > Actinopteri > Salmoniformes > Salmonidae > Oncorhynchus > Oncorhynchus masou. The sequence continues at coordinate 21,794,054 of NC_088231.1, forward strand.
CCACCACACCTAAACAACCCCTAAACACCCCACCACACCTAAACACCCCACCACACCTAAACACCCCACCACACCTAAACACCCCACCACACCTAAACAACACCTAAACACCCCACCACACCTAAACAACACCTAAACACCCCACCACACCTAAACACCCCACCACACCTAAACACCCCACCACACCTAAACACCCCACCACACCTAAACACCCCACCACACCTAAACACCCCACCACACCTAAACACCCCACCACACCTAAACGTCCTACCACACCTAAACAACCCCTAAACACCCTACCACACCTAAACACCCTACCACACCTAAACACCCTACCACACCTAAACACCCTACCACACCTAAACACCCCCTAAACCTCCTACCACACCTAAACACCCCACCACACCTAAACACCCCACCACACCTAAACACCACACCTAAACACCCCACCACACCTAAACAACCCCTAAACACCCCACCACACCTAAACACCCCACCACACCTAAACACCCCACCACACCTAAACACCCCACCACACCTAAACAACACCTAAACACCCCACCACACCTAAACAACACCTAAACACCCCACCACACCTAAACACCCCACCACACCTTAACCTCCTACCACAGCTTAACCTCCTACCACACCTAAACACCCCACCACACCTAAACACCCCACCACACCTAAACACCCCACCCCACCACACCTAAACACCCCACCACACCTAAATACCCCACCACACCTAAACACCCCACCACACCTAAACACCCCACCACACCTAAACACCCCACCACACCTAAACGTCCTACCACACCTAAACAACCCCTAAACACCCTACCACACCTAAACACCCTACCACACCTAAACACCCTACCACACCTAAACACCCTACCACACCTAAACACCCCTAAACCTCCTACCACACCTAAACACCCCACCACACCTAAACACCCCACCACACCTAAACACCACACCTAAACACCCCACCACACCTAAACAACCCCTAAACACCCCACCACACCTAAACACCCCACCACACCTAAACACCCCACCACACCTAAACACCCCACCACACCTAAACAACACCTAAACACCCCACCACACCTAAACAACACCTAAACACCCCACCACACCTAAACACCCCACCACACCTTAACCTCCTACCACAGCTTAACCTCCTACCACACCTAAACACCCCACCACACCTAAACACCCCACCACACCTAAACACCCCACCACACCTAAACACCCCACCCCACCACACCTAAACACCCCACCACACCTAAACACCCCACCACATCTAAACACCCCACCACACCTAAACACCCCACCACACCTAAACACCCCACCCCACCACACCTAAACACCCCACCACACCTAAACACCCCACCACACCTAAACACCCCACCACACCTAAACACCCCACCACACCTAAACACCCCACCACACCTAAACACCCCACCCCACCACACCTAAACACCCCACCACACCTAAACACCCCACCACACCTAAACACCCCACCACACCTAAACACCCCACCACACCTAAACAACCCCTAAACACCCCACCACACCTAAACAACCCCTAAACACCTAAACAACCCCTAAACACCCCACCACACCTAAACAACCCCTAAACACCTAAACAACCCCTAAACACCCTACCACACCTAAACACCCCACCACAAAACCATCTCTCCTTTGTCGAAATATCCAATAAATGTCGTTCCACTTCCTGATTGTGTCCCACTTGTTGTTGATTCTTCACAAAAAAAATACAGTTTTATATCTTTATGTTTGCAGCCTGAAATGTGGCAAAAGGTCGCAAAGTTCAAGGGGGCCGAATACTTTCGCAAGGCACTGTATATCAACTCCAGTTTGTACTACGTCTCTATCTAATCTCCTACTCTCTACTCTGTATCTACTCTGTCTACAGAAGGGTGGAGGTATATCAACTCCAGTTTGTACTACATCTCTACTGAGACCAAGTCCTGGGGTGAGAGCAGACCTTACTGCCAACGGAAGGGATTGGACCTGGTGACCATAAACAGCAAAGACGAAGAGGTGTGTCCAGTGTGTGTTTTGCCTGTGTGTGTGTGTGTGTGTGTGTGTGTTTTACCTGTGTGTGTGTTTTACCTGTGTGTGTGTTTTGCCTGTGTGTGTTTTGCCTGTGTGTGTTTTGCCTGTGTGTATGTGTGTGTTTTTTGCCTGTGTGTACGGTGTGTGTTTTGCCTGTGTGTGTGTTTTTTGCCTGTGTGTACGGTGTGTGTTTTGCATGTGTGTGTGTGACTGAGCATCAGAGATCACATTCTAAGAGGCCAAATATGGAGAAGAGAAAAAAAGTCTGATTCTACCATTTATGTTATTGTTCATCACTAGGACTTTCTCCTTGAAGTGGTCCGTGCTAAGAATTTGGATGTAGCCTGGATTGGTTTGTCTCCCAACAACACAAAGGAGATGTCAACACGGTAAAGACATTTCACCATCGATCGAAAAGTATGACGGAGATTTGAACATTTAGGGCATGAAGAAATCCAGAACGATTCTGATAATAATTGGCAGTGTCTTGTTCTCATAGGGTGAAGAGAGGTGTGGGGCCAGAGGAAGGTGCTCAGGACGAGGACTGTGCTAAGCTTACGCTATATGAGACACCTGCAGTGAAAGAAGTAACCGGGAGACAATGTGGGACACAAAAATACTGTATTTGTGAAAAATACCTGGATGTCAAAAAGTGAGGGAACAACTGCTAGCTTCAGCTTTTCTTTTTAAATGGAGGGAACAACTGCTAGCTTCAGCTTTTCTTTTTAAATGGAGGGAACAACTGCTAGCTTCAGCTTTTATTTTTAAATGGAGGGAACAACTGCTAGCTTCAGCTGTTCTTTTTAAAAATGGAGGGAACTGCTAGCTTCCGCTTTTCTTTTTAAATGGAGGGAACAACTGCTAGCTTCAGCTTTTCTTTTTAAAAATGGAGGGAACAACTGCTAGCTTCAGCTTTTCTTTTTAAAAAGGGAGGGAACAACTGCTAGCTTCAGCTTTTCTTTTTAAAAAGGGAGGGAACAACTGCTAGCTTCAGCTTTTCTTTTTAAAAAGGGAGGGAACAACTGCTAGCTTCAGCTTTTCTTTTTAAATGGAGGGAACAACTGCTAGCTTCAACGTTTCTTTTTAAATGGAGGGAACAACCGCTAGCTTCAACGTTTCTTTTTAAATGGAGGGAACAACTGCTAGCTTCAACGTTTCTTTTTAAATGGAGGGAACAACTGCTAGCTTCAACGTTTCTTTTTTTAAATGGAGGGAACAACTGCATTTTCCAAGAAGCAACTGTTAGTCATTCCAGTCAGGTTGGTGAGGGTTTTACCCTGAGATACACATATGCAACATATATTAAGGAAAGTTCCATGGGTAGTTTTCTGTGGTAGGAAAACCCCCCTGCATTGTTCCAATACGCAAAAGCACTTTCAGTCAATAAGCTTTCCATTTTAGCCAGACAGTTTTCAACTGAAGTCAATGGGCAGATGGATAAAAACATTTTTTTTATATTTTTTTTCAAGTAAACAAATATTTCACATGAATTTCTCGTAAAAACAACATTTAGTAAAACATTGTGTTTAGACGGGGGGCTGACACAGCAGGGTAGGAACACACACCGTACACACACACACACCTTACACACACACACACACACACACACCATACACACACACACACACACCATACACACACCATACACACACCATACACACACCATACACACACACCATACACACACACACACCATACACACACACACACACATACACACCATACACACACACCATACACACACACACCATACACACACACACCATACACACACACACCATACACACACACACCATACACACATACACACCATACACACACACACACCATACACACACCCCTTCAGCCTCTCATTGGTAAAGGGGTGAAGGACAATCAGCCTCCATCAATGTTTGACTAAATGTTTTTTGTTTGACATGAAATTTTTCTTTAAAAAAACAACATTGATTAAAAAATAAATCTGTCCATTGACTTCAGTTAACTAGCTAACTGGCTAAATCTGGCACACAAACTGCAATGTTCAAATGAAATTAAATGTAGTGTAGTTTATGCTACAAGGGTAGGCAACCCTGGTGGGTTGGATTTAGCCAATCACAGGGCTAAGATATATTTGTATTAGTCCCTGTTATAGTCCAGGAACAGGGTTACCTTCCCCTGTTCCATGTACAGAAGAGAATGTGAGGTATTATAAAATAATACCAGTTTTATTTTTTATTTTTTTTCATACTGTAAGTAAAAATCATTTATTCTAATTCTTTACTATACTATTGTCCTGTGACACCAAAAGTCTGAATGTGATTTAATATTGGGGAGGCAGGTAGCCTGGTGGCTAGGGGAGGCAGGTAGCCTGGTGGCTAGGGGAGGCAGGTAGCCTGGTGGCTAGGGGAGGCAGGTAGCCTGGTGGTTAGGGGAGGCAGGTAGCCTGGTGGCTAGGGGAGGCAGGTAGCCTGGTGGCTAGGGGAGGCAGGTAGCCTGGTGGTTAGGGGAGGCAGGTAGCCTGGTGGCTAGGGGAGGCAGGTAGCCTGGTGGCTAGGGGAGGCAGGTAGCCTGGTGGCTAGGGGAGGCAGGTAGCCTGGTGGTTAGAGGAGGCAGGTAGCCTGGTGGTTAGAGGAGGCAGGTAGCCTGGTGGCTAGGGGAGGCAGGTAGCCTGGTGGCTAGGGGAGGCAGGTAGCCTGGTGGCTAGGGGAGGCAGGTAGCCTGGTGGCTAGGGGAGGCAGGTAGCCTGGTGGCTAGGGGAGGCAGGTAGCCTGGTGGCTAGGGGAGGCAGGTAGCCTGGTGGTTAGGGGAGGCAGGTAGCCTGGTGGCTAGGGGAGGCAGGTAGCCTGGTGGCTAGGGGAGGCAGGTAGCCTGGTGGCTAGGGGAGGCAGGTAGCCTGGTGGCTAGGGGAGGCAGGTAGCCTGGTGGCTAGGGGAGGCAGGTAGCCTGGTGGCTAGGGGAGGCAGGTAGCCTGGTGGCTAGGGGAGGCAGGTAGCCTGGTGGCTAGGGGAGGCAGGTAGCCTGGTGGTTAGGGGAGGCAGGTAGCCTGGTGGTTAGGGGAGGCAGGTAGCCTGGTGGTTAGGGGAGGCAGGTAGCCTGGTGGTTAGGGGAGGCAGGTAGCCTGGTGGTTAGGGGAGGCAGGTAGCCTGGTGGCTAGGGGAGGCAGGTAGCCTGGTGGCTAGGGGAGGCAGGTAGCCTGGTGGCTAGGGGAGGCAGGTAGCCTGGTGGCTAGGGGAGGCAGGTAGCCTGGTGGTTAGGGGAGGCAGGTAGCCTGGTGGCTAGGGGAGGCAGGTAGCCTGGTGGCTAGGGGAGGCAGGTAGCCTGGTGGCTAGGGGAGGCAGGTAGCCTGGTGGCTAGGGGAGGCAGGTACCGTACCAGTGTCTCTACATGTTCCTCACCTCCAGCACCGTACCAGTGTCTACATGTGAAAACAGTGTGTTTCTAGGATCTGTGGTTTAAAAAAAAGAGAAGAAGAAGAAAGGTCCTAACAGAAAATGCGTCTCTGTGACATCACAGGGTTGGATTCAAAAAAGTAAGAACAATGAGTTTCTAGCCAGAGGGAGGACATTTCCTACTCCGCGGGTCACTGTGAATCTCATCGTGTTTTTTAACATCTCTGTTTTGAACTTTTAATGATGTTGTCAATGTAAACAGCATACAGTATGTAGACACTGGTATTATGCTGGAACAGACTTGTCAATGTAAACAGCATACAGTATGTAGACACTGGTACTATGCTGGAACAGACTGTTCAATAAACAGCATACAGTATGTAGACACTGGTATTAGGCTGTAACAGACTGGTCAATAGAAACAGCATTGGATGGATGTCAGACGTTTTGAAAGGTCCTTGGGACGTCGATATATGCCTTCCCTCTCCACTTACCATAAGAAAAGATTTCCCGAGCACTGGCACAAACTCAAGATGCTCGAAGACGAAGCGTGGTCAGACCAAGCATGCTGCTTAAGACCCCTGGACCACGGCAGTTCACAACGCTCCAACAAGCCGGGAGAATACTTGATGGAAGCTTATTTTGTTTTAAGCCTTCCCCCCCCCAAACCATAGCCCTGACCTTAACCACTCAGAATGATCACCTCCCCCCCCCAAACCATAGCCCTGACCTTAACCACTCAGAATGATAACCCCCCCCCCCCCAAAACCATAGCCCTGACCTTAACCACTCAGAATGATAACCTTCCCCCCAAACCATAGCCCTGACCTTAACCACTCAGAATGAATACCTAAACTAACCTCCCCCCCAAACCATAGCCCTGACCTTAACCACTCAGAATGATAACCTTCCCCCCAAACCATAGCCCTGACCTTAACCACTCAGAATGATAACCTTCCCCCCAAACCATAGCCCTGACCTTAACCACTCAGAATGAATACCTAAACTAACCTCCCCCCAAACCATAGCCCTGACCTTAACCACTCAGAATGATAACCCCCCCCCCCAAACCATAGCCCTGACCTTAACCACTCAGAATGATAACCTCCCTCCCCCCCCAAACCATAGCCCTGACCTTAACCACTCAGAATGATAACCTTCCCCCCAAACCATAGCCCTGACCTTAACCACTCAGAATGAATACCTAAACTAACCTTCCCCCAAACCATAGCCCTGACCTTAACCACTCAGAATGATAACCTCCCCCCAAACCATAGCCCTGACCTTAACCACTCAGAATGATAACCTTCCCCCCAAACCATAGCCCTGACCTTAACCACTCAGAATGATAACCTTCCCCCCCAAACCATAGCCCTGACCTTAACCACTCAGAATGATAACCTTCCCCCCCAAACCATAGCCCTGACCTTAACCACTCAGAATGAATACCTAAACTAACCTTCCCCCAAACCATAGCCCTGACCTTAACCACTCAGAATGAATACCTAAACTAACCTTTTTGTTTTAACCCTGTAACAATGCGGAATTAACCCTGTAACCACGCAAAATTAACCCTGTAACCACGCAAAATTACCCTGTAACCACACGAAATTAACCCTGTAACCACACGAAATTAACCCTGTAACCACACGAAATTAACCCTGTAACCACACGAAATTAACCCTGTAACCACGCGAAATTAACCCTGTAACCACGCGAAATTAACCCTGTAACCACACGAAATTAACCCTGTAACCACACGAAATTAACCCTGTAACCACGCGAAATTAACCCTGTAACCACGCGAAATTAACCCTGTAACCACGCGAAATTAACCCTGTAACCACGCGAAATTAACCCTGTAACCACGCAAAATTAACCCTGTAAACAGGGATTGACTGGATATAATGAGATAATGAACATGAAGTTGGCTGAGATAATGAACATGAGGTTGGCTGAGATAATGAGATAATGAACACGAGGTTGGTTGGCGATAATGAACATGAGGTTGGCTGAGATAATGAGATAATGAACATGAGGTTGGCTGGAGGTAATGAGATAATGAACATGAGGTTGGCTGGAGATAATGAACACGAGGTTGGTTGGCGATAATGAACATGAGGTGGGCTGGAGGTAATGAGATAATGAACATGAGGCTGGTTGGCTGGAGGTAATGAGATAATGAACATGAGGCTGGTTGGCGATAATGAACATGAGGTTGGCTGGAGGTAATGAGATAATGAACATGAGGCTGGTTGGCGATAATGAACATGAGGTGGGCTGGAGGTAATGAGATAATGAACATGAGGCTGGCTGGAGGTAATGAGATAATGAACATGAGGCTGTTTGGTGATAATGAACATGAGGTTGGCTGGAGATAATGAGCATGAGGTTGGCTGGAGGTAATGAGATAATGAACATGAGGCTTGCTGGAGATAATGAACATGAGGTTGGCTGGAGGTAATGAACATGAGGTTGGCTGGAGGTAATGAGATAGTGAACATGAGGCTGGCTCGAGGTAATGAGATAATGAACATGAGGCTGGTTGGCGATAATGAGATAATGAACATGAGGTTGGCTGGAGATAATGAGATAATGAACATGAGGCTGGTTGGCGATAATGAGCATGAGGTTGGCTGGAGGTAATGAACATGATGTTGGCTGGAGGTAATGAGATAATGAACACGAGGCTGGTTGGCGATAATGAGATAATGAACATGAGGTTGGCTGGAGATAATGAACATGAGGTTGGCTGAGATAATGAGATAATGAGCATGAGGTTGGCTGGAGGTAATGAGATAATGAACATGAGGTTGGCTGGAGGTAATGAACATGAGGTTGGCTGGAGATAATGAGATAATGAACATGAGGTTGGCTGGAGATAATGAGATAATGAACATGAGGTTGGCTGGAGGTAATGAACATGAGGTTGGCTGGAGATAATGAGATAATGAACATGAGGTTGGCTGGAGGTAATGAACATGAGGTTGGCTGGAGATAATGAGATAATGAACACGAGGCTGGCTGGAGATAATGAGATAATGAACATGTGGCTTGCTGGAGATAATGAGATAATGAACATGATGCTGGTTGGCGATAGTGAGCATGAGGTTGGCTGGAGGTAATGAACATGAGGTTGGCTGGAGGTAATGAGATAATGAACATGAGGTTGGCTGGAGGTAATGAACATGAGGTTGGCTGGAGGTAATGAACATGAGGTTGGCAGAGATAATGAGCATGAGGTTGGCTGGAGGTAATGAGATAATGAACATGAGGTTGGCTGGAGGTAATGAGATAATGAACATGAGGTTGGCTGGAGGTAATGAACATGAGGTTGGCTGGAGATAATGAGATAATGAACATGAGGTTGGCTGGAGATAATGAGATAATGAACATGAGGTTGGCTGGAGGTAATGAACATGAGGTTGGCTGGAGGTAATGAACATGAGGTTGGCTGGAGATAATGAGATAATGAAAATGAGGCTGGCTGGAGATGAGATAATGAACACGAGGCTTGCTGGAGATAATGAGATAATGAACATGAGGCTGGTTGGCGATAATGAGCATGAGGTTGACTGGAGGTAATGAACATGAGGTTGGCTGGAGGTAATGAGATAATGAACATGAGGCTGGTTGGCGATAATGAGCATGAGGTTGGCTGAGATAATGAGATAATGAACATGAGGTTGGCTGGAGGTAATGAGCATGAGGTTGGCTGAGATAATGAGATAATGAGCATGAGGTTGGCTGGAGGTAATGAGATAATGAACATGAGGTTGGCTGGAGATAATGAGATAATGAACATGAGGTTGGCTGAGATAATGAGATAATGAGCACGAGGTTGGCTGGAGGTAATGAGATAATGAACATGAGGTTGGCTGGAGGTAATGAACATGAGGTTGGCTGGAGATAATGAGATAATGAACATGATGTTGGCTGGAGGTAATGAACATGAGGTTGGCTGGAGGTAATGAGATAATGAGCACGAGGTTGGTTGGAGATAATGAGTTAATGAACATGATGTTGGCTGGAGATAATGAACATGAGGTTGAAAAGTGGAGTGGCTGTCTAAGAGATATTTATCTTCCTATATATTGTACATTTGATGTATTTGAATACTGTTTCATGTAACGCTGAAATAGTGGATTTAATCAAATTAACGTATTGTTCTTTTTGTATCCCCAAAAAGTTGTTCATCATCTATTTTTTAAGTGAAATTATTATTATTGTCTGCACTTTAATTATTAAAATAAAATTATTGAATGAAATATTACACTGGGGCAGACATTTTCTCTCTGAACCGTCACACTGATGTCCCATGTGACTAGAGCGTGTATCTGTCTGTGGAGAGTACCTGTATCGGTGTCGTCGCACAGTGATGACGTGCTCCGTGGTGTTTTGGAGGATCTTGCCGTTGTAAGCCCAGGACAGAGTGCCTGGTCTGGGGTAGGACTCCAACTCTACCCTGAGGCTTAGGCTCTCCCCTTCTCTGACAGCAGACTGGCTAGGCCGGGAGTCACCCAGCACACTGATGAAGCCTCGCTCTGGAGGGGGAACACACACAGGGTTAGGCTCTCTCTGACAGGGCGAGGCTCTCCCTCTCTCTGACAGGGCGAGGCTCTCCCTCTCTCTGACAGGGCGAGGCTCTCCCTCTCTCTGACAGGGCGAGGCTCTCCCTCTCTCTGACAGGGCGAGGCTCTCCCTCTCTCTGACAGGGCGAGGCTCTCCCTCTCTCTGACAGGGCGAGGCTCTCCCTCTCTCTGACAGGGCGAGGCTCTCCCTCTCTCTGACAGGGCGAGGCTCTCCCTCTCTCTGACAGGGTTAGACAGGTTTAGACTATCATCAGTTACAGTGTTATAGAGGTTAACAAATTCCATCAGAGGTTCTGTCTTTGCGAGACTCAAACACACACACACACACACACACACACACACACACACACACACACACACACACACACACACACACACACACACACACACACACACACACACACACACACACACACGCGCACACACGCGCACCCACTCACCACGGACATCCAGGTGCAGGGTATCGGTGGTGGCGCCCCTCTCGTTTTGGGCGTGGCATCGGTATGTCCCGGCATCTGATTGGTTGACAGAGGTGATCCAGAGGGAGGTGGAGCGTTGGTAACCACGGGAACCAGCCAGGATGTGGGAGGTGTGGGCCTGGAAGGCACGCTGCAGACAGGGGTCAGAGTTCAGGGGTTCACTATACTGGACTCTCAGGTGGGTCATGGTTAGTGTACTGGTAGAAGCAATAGAACACTGTGAATACTTCTACAGAGAGAGAAAGGGAGAGAGACAGAGAAAGAGAGAGAGACTGAGAGAAAGGGAGAGAGACAGAGAAAGAGAGAGAGACAGAGAGAGAGACAGAGAAAGAGAGAGATAGAGAGAGAGATAGACAGGGAGAAAGGGAGAGAGACAGAGAGAGAGACAGAGAAAGAGAGAGAGAGACAGGGAGAAAGGGAGAGAGACAGGGAGAAAGGGGGAGAGAGAGAGAGACAGAGACAGACAGAATTCTGCAAAAATATCCTCAGTGTACAACGTAGAACACCAAATAATGCATGCAGAGCAGAATTAGGCCGATACCCACTAATTATCAAAATCCAGAAAAGAGCAGTTAAATTCTATAACCACCTAAAAGGAAGCGATTCCCAAACCTTCCACAACAAAGCCATCACCTACAGAGAGATGAACCTGGAGAAGAGTCCCCTAAAAGCAAGCTGGTCCTGGGGCTCTGTTCACAAACACACCCTACAGAGCCCCATGACAGCAGCACAATTAGACCCAACCAAATCATGAGAAAACAAAAAGATAATTACTTGACACATTGGAAAGAATTAACAAAAAAACAGAGCTAACTAGAATGCTATTTGGCCCTACACAGAGAGTACACAGCGGCAGAATACCTGACCACTGTGACTGACCCAAAATTAAGGAAAGCTTTGACTATGTACAGACTCAGAGAGCATAGCCTTGCTATTGAGAAAGGCCGCCGTAGGCAGACATGGCTCTCAAGAGAAGACAGGCTATGTGCTAACTGCCCACAAAATGAGGTGGAAACTGAGCTGCACTTCCTAACCTCCTGCCCAATGTATGACCATATTAGAGAGACATATTTCCCTCAGATTACACAGATCCACAAAGAATTCGAAAACAAATCCAATTTTGAAAAACTCCCATATCTACTGGGTGAAATTCCACAGTGTGCCATCAGAGCAGCAAGATTTGTGACCTGTTGCCACGAGAAAAGGGCAACCAGTGAAGAACAAGCACCATTGTAAATACAACACATATCTATGCTTATTTATTTTCCCTTGTATACCTTAACCATTTGTACATTGTAAAAACACTGTATATATATATAATATGACATTTGTCATGTCTTTATTGTTTTGAAACTTCTGTATGTGTGATGTCTACTGTTAATTTTTGTTTATTTCACTTTATATATTCACTTTATATATTATCTACCTTACTTGCTTTGGCAATGTTAACACATGCTTCCCATGCCAATAAAGCCCTTGAATTGAATTGAGAGAGAGAGAGAGACAGAGAGAGAGAGACAGAGAGAGAGAGACAGAGAGAGAGAGACAGAGAGAGACAGAGAGAGAGAGAGAGACAGAGAGAGAGAGAGAGACAGAGAGAG
>NC_088231.1:21808674-21818676 GCF_036934945.1 Oncorhynchus masou masou
ACAGACAGACAGACAGAGACAGACAGAGACCGAGAGAGAGAGATACAGAGACCGAGAGACACAGAGACAGAGACCGAGAGACAGAGAGAGAGAGAGAGACAGAGAGAGACAGAGAGAGAGAGACCGAGACAGAAAGAGAGACAGAGACCGAGAGAGACAGAAAGAGAGACAGAGACCAAGAGAGAGAGACAGAGACCGAGAGAGAGAGACAGAGACCGAGAGACACAGAGACAGAGACACAGAGACAGAGACCGAGAGACCGAGAGAGACCGAGAGAGACAGAGAGAGACAGAGAGAGACAGAGAGAGACAGAGAGAGACAGGAGACAGAGACAGAGAGAGACAGAGACCGAGAGAGAGAGAGACAGAAAGAGAGACAGAGACCGAGAGAGAGAGACACAGAGACCGAGAGACACAGAGACAGAGACCGAGAGAGAGAGACACAGAGACAGAGACCGAGAGACACAGAGACAGAGACCGAGAGACAGAGAGAGACAGAGAGAGAGAGAGAGAGAGACAGAGAGAGACAGATCGAGAGAGACAGAAAGAGAGACAGAGACCGAGAGAGAGAGAGAGAGACAGAGACCGAGAGAGAGAGAGAGAGACAGAGACCGAGAGAGAGAGAGAGAGACCGAGAGAGAGAGAGACAGAGACCGAGAGAGAGACAGAGACAGAGACCGAGAGACAGAGAGAGAGAGAGACAGAGACCGAGAGAGAGAGAGACCGAGAGAGAGAGAGAGAGAGAGACAGAGACATACAGAGAGACAGAGACATACAGACAGAGAGAGAGAGAGAGAGAGACAGACAGAAAAGCCTACATAGACAGAGTCATAGACAAACACACACACACACAAAACACACCCCCAACACACACCTCTCACCTTTCACAAAGACGTAGATGGAGGAGTGCTCCTTGGTGTTGTTGTTGATACAGGTGTATCGTCCCATGTGATATCCCTGGGCAGACTGCACCCTAACAAACACTACCCCTCCTCCCTCCTCTACCTCCCCCTCCAGCCGCCTGCCCCTCTCTCTCTGCCACCTCAACCCCCGTGAAACAACAGTGGATGGAGTGTTGGTGTTGTTGTCATGGCAGCGGAGTTCCAGAGCACCGCCTTTCGGAACCACCAGGTGAGGTCCACTGGGGAAGATGACGGGATTGGACCAACCTGTTGAACACACGGAACACGCCCATATATGGTATACAGTCAACAAGGCAGTAATGGCTGTGTGTTTAGGCTTTTGTTCTAGCCCAGCACTGTAAGAACACAACACACCTGAATCAAACATGACACTTAAATTTAGACCACGGAAAGTTGATTTAGGTGTGTTAGAGCTGGACTAGGACAAAAACCTGCACACAGAAAAGGTAGCATCGTGAGTGAATAGAAATATTGGAGTAGAATAGAGAAGAAAAATGTCATATCACCCAAAGAGATTCTTTAGACAGTCATGGTTCAGTCTAGTAACAGACTGGTGTAACAGTGGGCAGTCATGGTTCAGTCTAGACTGGTGTAACAGTGGACAGTCATGGTTCAGTCTAGACTGGTGTAACAGTGGACAGTCATGGTTCAGTCTAGACTGGTGTAACAGTGGACAGTCATGGTTCAGTCTAGTAACAGACTGGTGTAACAGACTGGTGTAACAGTGGACAGTCATGGTTCAGTCTAGTAACAGACTGGTGTAACAGTGGACAGTCATGGTTCAGTCTAGACTGGTGTAACAGTGGACAGTCATGGTTCAGTCTAGTAACAGACTGGTGTAACAGTGGACAGTCATGGTTCAGTCTAGTAACAGACTGGTGTAACAGTGGGCAGTCATGGTTCAGTCTAGACTGGTGTAACAGTGGACAGTCATGGTTCAGTCTAGACTGGTGTAACAGTGGACAGTCATGGTTCAGTCTAGTAACAGACTGGTGTAACAGTGGACAGTCATGGTTCAGTCTAGTAACAGACTGGTGTAACAGTGGACAGTCATGGTTCAGTCTAGACTGGTGTAACAGACTGGTGTAACAGTGGACAGTCATGGTTCAGTCTAGACTGGTGTAACAGTGGACAGTCATGGTTCAGTCTAGTAACAGACTGGTGTAACAGTGGACAGTCATGGTTCAGTCTAGTAACAGACTGGTGTAACAGTGGACAGTCATGGTTCAGTCTAGACTGGTGTAACAGTGGACAGTCATGGTTCAGTCTAGACTGGTGTAACAGTGGACAGTCATGGTTCAGTCTAGTAACAGACTGGTGTAACAGTGGACAGTCATGGTTCAGTCTAGTAACAGACTGGTGTAACAGTGGACAGTCATGGTTCAGTCTAGACTGGTGTAACAGTGGACAGTCATGGTTCAGTCTAGACTGGTGTAACAGTGAACAGTCATGGTTCAGTCTAGTAACAGACTGGTGTAACAGTGGACAGTCATGGTTCAGTCTAGTAACAGACTGGTGTAACAGTGGACAGTCATGGTTCAGTCTAGTAACAGACTGGTGTAACAGTGGACAGTCATGGTTCAGTCTAGACTGGTGTAACAGTGGACAGTCATGGTTCAGTCTAGTAACAGACTGGTGTAACAGTGGACAGTCATGGTTCAGTCTAGTAACAGACTGGTGTAACAGTGGACAGTCATGGTTCAGTCTAGACTGGTGTAACAGACTGGTGTAACAGTGGACAGTCATGGTTCAGTCTAGACTGGTGTAACAGTGGACAGTCATGGTTCAGTCTAGTAACAGACTGGTGTAACAGTGGACAGTCATGGTTCAGTCTAGTAACAGACTGGTGTAACAGTGGACAGTCATGGTTCAGTCTAGACTGGTGTAACAGTGGACAGTCATGGTTCAGTCTAGACTGGTGTAACAGTGGACAGTCATGGTTCAGTCTAGACTGGTGTAACAGTGGACAGTCATGGTTCAGTCTAGACTGGTGTAACAGTGGACAGTCATGGTTCAGTCTAGTAACAGACTGGTGTAACAGTGGACAGTCATGGTTCAGTCTAGTAACAGACTGGTGTAACAGTGGACAGTCATGGTTCAGTCTAGTAACAGACTGGTGTAACAGTGGACAGTCATGGTTCAGTCTAGTAACAGACTGGTGTAACAGTGGACAGTCATGGTTCAGTCTAGACTGGTGTAACAGTGGACAGTCATGGTTCAGTCTAGACTGGTGTAACAGTGGACAGTCATGGTTCAGTCTAGTAACAGACTGGTGTAACAGTGGACAGTCATGGTTCAGTCTAGACTGGTGTAACAGTGGACAGTCATGGTTCAGTCTAGTAACAGACTGGTGTAACAGTGGACAGTCATGGTTCAGTCTAGTAACAGACTGGTGTAACAGTGGACAGTCATGGTTCAGTCTAGTAACAGACTGGTGTAACAGTGGACAGTCATGGTTCAGTCTAGTAACAGACTGGTGTAACAGTGGACAGTCATGGTTCAGTCTAGTAACAGACTGGTGTAACAGTGGACAGTCATGGTTCAGTCTAGTAACAGACTGGTGTAACAGTGGACAGTCATGGTTCAGTCTAGACTGGTGTAACAGTGGACAGTCATGGTTCAGTCTAGTAACAGACTGGTGTAACAGTGGACAGTCATGGTTCAGTCTAGACTGGTGTAACAGTGGACAGTCATGGTTCAGTCTAGACTGGTGTAACAGTGGACAGTCATGGTTCAGTCTAGACTGGTGTAACAGTGGACAGTCATGGTTCAGTCTAGACTGGTGTAACAGTGGACAGTCATGGTTCAGTCTAGACTGGTGTAACAGTGGACAGTCATGGTTCAGTCTAGACTGGTGTAACAGTGGACAGTCATGGTTCAGTCTAGTAACAGACTGGTGTAACAGTGGACAGTCATGGTTCAGTCTAGTAACAGACTGGTGTAACAGACTGGTGTAACAGTGGGCAGTCATGGTTCAGTCTAGACTGGTGTAACAGTGGACAGTCATGGTTCAGTCTAGACTGGTGTAACAGTGGACAGTCATGGTTCAGTCTAGACTGGTGTAACAGTGGAGAGTCATGGTTCAGTCTAGTAACAGACTGGTGTAACAGTGGACAGTCATGGTTCAGTCTAGACTGGTGTAACAGTGGACAGTCATGGTTCAGTCTAGACTGGTGTAACAGTGGACAGTCATGGTTCAGTCTAGACTGGTGTAACAGTGGACAGTCATGGTTCAGTCTAATAACAGACTGGTGTAACAGTGGGCAGTCATGGTTCAGTCTAGACTGGTGTAACAGTGGACAGTCATGGTTCAGTCTAGACTGGTGTAACAGTGGACAGTCATGGTTCAGTCTAGACTGGTGTAACAGTGGACAGTCATGGTTCAGTCTAGACTGGTGTAACAGTGGACAGTCATGGTTCAGTCTAGACTGGTGTAACAGTGGACAGTCATGGTTCAGTCTAGACTGGTGTAACAGTGGACAGTCATGGTTCAGTCTAGTAACAGACTGGTGTAACAGTGGGCAGTCATGGTTCAGTCTAGACTGGTGTAACAGTGGACAGTCATGTTTCAGTCTAGTAACAGACTGGTGTAACAGTGGGCAGTCATGGTTCAGTCTAGACTGGTGTAACAGTGGACAGTCATGGTTCAGTCTAGACTGGTGTAACAGTGGACAGTCATAGTTCAGTCTAGACTGGTGTAACAGTGGACAGTCATGGTTCAGTCTAGTAACAGACTGGTGTAACAGTGGACAGTCATAGTTCAGTCTAGACTGGTGTAACAGTGGACAGTCATGGTTCAGTCTAGACTGGTGTAACAGACTGGTGTAACAGTGGACAGTCATGGTTCAGTCTAGACTGGTGTAGCAGTGGACAGTCATGGTTCAGTCTAGACTGGTGTAACAGTGGACAGTCATGGTTCAGTCTAGTAACAGACTGGTGTAACAGACTGGTGTAACAGTGGACAGTCATGGTTCAGTCTAGACTGGTGTAACAGTGGACAGTCATGGTTCAGTCTAGTAACAGACTGGTGTAACAGTGGACAGTCATGGTTCAGTCTAGACTGGTGTAACAGTGGACAGTCATAGTTCAGTCTAGACTGGTGTAACAGTGGACAGTCATGGTTCAGTCTAGTAACAGACTGGTGTAACAGACTGGTGTAACAGTGGACAGTCATGGTTCAGTCTAGACTGGTGTAACAGACTGGTGTAACAGTGGACAGTCATGGTTCAGTCTAGACTGGTGTAACAGTGGACAGTCATAGTTCAGTCTAGACTGGTGTAACAGACTGGTGTAACAGACTGGTGTAACAGACTGGTGTAACAGTGGACAGTCATTAATAGACCTACATCAATCTGGCTGAAGTTTTGCTCTTCCAACAGGGAGAATTAGGACCAACGTCTGGTGATGACCTCATGAAACCCAAACAGCTCAACTCATCATTATCCATAACAGACAAATAAGGACATTGACAAGGTGAATCACTCAATCAGCCAATCAGCAGGCTTCTAGAGGAGGAAAAAACACTGACATTTGGGTCAGAAAAGTGTTTTTTTTCCCCTTTGTGTCCCGGTCAAAAGTAGTGCACTACATAGGGAATAGGGTTCCAACCCTGGTCAACAGTAGTGCACTACATAGGGAATAGGGTGCCAACCCTGGTCAAACATAGTGCACTATATGGGGAATAGGGTGCCAATTCTGGTCAAAAGTAGTGCACTATATAGGGAATAGGGTGCTAACTCTGGTCAAACATAGTGCACTATATGGGGAATAGGGTGCCAACCCTGGTCAAAAGTAGTGTACTACATAGGGAATAGGGTGCCAACCCTGGTCAAAAGTAGTGCACTACTTAGAGAATAGGGTGCCAACTCTGGTCAAAAGTAGTGCACTACTTAGAGAATAGGGTGCCAACTCTGGTCTGACATAGTGCACTATATAGGGAATAGGGTGCCAACTCTGGTCAAAAGTAGTGCACCACATAAAGGAATAGTGTGCAATTTGGGACAGAGACTGTTTTTCAGTTCTGCAGATTAACACATGATTTGCATAGCCTGGCAGCCAATCAATAGACTTCCAACGACATTTGGGTCATGAAGTTGTTTTGTTCCCTCTAGAGTTCAGATTCACAGCCTGTCAGTGTCCTAAACTGCACCCTATTCCCCCATGGGCGCTGGTCATAAAAACTAGTGCACTAAATAGGGAATAGGGCCCTGGTAATAAAAACTAGTGCACTAAATAGGGCCCTGGTAATAAAAAGTACTGCACTAAATTTTTTTAATTTTTTTATTTAACCTTTATTTAACCAGGTAGGCTAGTTGAGAACAAGTTCTCATTTGCAACTGCGACCTGGCCAAGATAAAGCTTAGCAGTGTGAACAGACAACACAGAGTTACACATGGAGTAAACAATTAACAAGTCAATAACACAGTAGAAAAAAGGCGAGTCTATATACATTGTGTGCAAGAGGCATGAGGAGGTAGGCGAATAATTACAATTTTGCAGATTAGCACTGGAGTGATAAATGATCAGATGGTCATGTACAGGTAGAGATACTGGTGTGCAAAAGAGCAGAAAAGTAAATAAATAAAAACAGTATGGGGATGAGGTAGGTGAAAATGGGTGGGTTATTTACCAATAGACTATGTACAGCTGCAGCGATCGGTTAGCTGCTCAGATAGCACGTTTGAAGTTGGTGAGGGAGATAAAAGTCTCCAACTTCAGGGATTTTTGCAATTCGTTCCAGTCGCAGGCAGCAGAGTACTGGAACGAAAGGCGGCCAAATGAGGTGTTGGCTTTAGGGATGATCAGTGATTAGGGAATAGGGCCCTGGTAATAAAAATTAGTGCACTAAATAGGTAATAAGGGTGCCAACCCTGGTCAGAAGCAGTGCACTAAATATGAAATAGGGTGCCAACTCTGTTCAAAAGTAGTGCACTAAATATGGAATAGAGGTGCCAACTCTGTTCAATATCCATAGGGCTCTGGTCTAAAGTAGTGCACTATATAGGGAATGGGGCTCTGGTCTAAAGTAGTGCACTATATAGGGAATAGGGCCCTGGTCTAAAGTAGTGCACTATATAGGGAATAGGCCTCTGGTCTAAAGTAGTGCACTATATAGGGAATAGGGCTCTGGTCTAAAGTAGTGCACTACATAGGGAATAGGGCTTTGGTCTAAAGTAGTTCACTATATAGGGAATAGGGCTCTGTTCTAAAGTAGTGCACTATATATGTAATAGGGTTCCACAACCCTGGTCTAAAGTAGTGTACTAAATATGTAGTAGGGTGCCAACCCTGGTCTAAAGTAGTGCACTACATAGGGAATAGGGTTCCAACCCTGGTCTAAAGTAGTGTACTAAATATGGAATAGGGTGCCAACCCTGGTCTAAAGTAGTGTACTAAATATGGAATAGGGTGCCAACCCTGGTCTAAAGTAGTGTACTAAATATGGAATAGGGTGCCAACCCTGGTCTAAAGTAGTGCACTACATAGGGAATAGGGTTCCATTTGGGATGCACCCATGGACTGACGGCCCTGGGGCACGAACGGTCACATGAAGATCGTGTTGATGGGAAAACCTGCCAGGCAAATCATGTGTCGATCTTCAGCAGTCTATGGCTTTGTTCCAAATGGCACCCTATTCCCTATGTAGTGCACTACTTCTGATCAGAGTTGGCACCCTAATTCCATATTTAGTGCACTGCTTCTGACCAGGGTTGGCACCCTATTACATATATAGTGCACTAAAGTAAAATTTCTACCTTGTCAGCTCGGGAGATTTGAACTTGCAACCTTTCGGTTACTAGTCCAACGCTCTAACCACTAGGCTACCCTACCTCCTCTACACTCTAACCACTAGGCTACCCTACCTCCTCTACACTCTAACCACTAGGCTACCCTACCTCCTCTACACTCTAACCACTAGGCTACCCTGCCGCCTCTACACTCTAACCACTAGGCTACCCTGCCACCTCTACACTCTAACCACTAGGCTACCCTGCCACCTCTACACTCTAACCACTAGGCTACCCTGCCACCTCTACACTCTAACCACTAGGCTACCCTACCTCCTCTACACTCTAACCACTAGTCTACCCTACCTCCTCTACACTCTAACCACTAGGCTACGCTGGATGTGGACTTGCAACCAATAGTTACAGTGACCATTAGCAACCAATAGTTCCAGTGACCAATAGCAACCAATAGTTACAGCGACTTAAATGGTTAAGTGGAATTTGAGTGCCGTCATGATTTGTAACTGCTGGTGTGGCGGTAACAGCTGTACACACACATACACACACACACACACACACACACACACACCTTTTCCTGAGAAAAGCCCGGATACGTCCAACTACCTTGGGATACAGTTATGCAAATACATAGTCAGCATCCCAAATGGCACCCTATTCCCTAGTTAGTGCACTACTTTTAACCTGGGCCCAAAAGATATCTGGCCAAAAGTAGTGCACTGACTAGGGAATTGGGTGCCACTTCTAATAGTGTGACTCTGGGCTTGAAGGAACAGGTTGAAGATGATAGATTACACTACCGTTATAGCTTTATGTAAACAACATTATAGGGCATACACCTGTGTGTGTGTGTGTGTGTGTGTGTGTGTGTGTGTGTGTGTGTGTGTGTGTGTGTGTGTGTGTGTGTGTGTGTGTACACAACAGTACACTGTAAAAAAAATATATATATATATATATATATATATATATAACACTGAACAACAATATCAACACAACATGTAAAGTGTTGTTCCCATGTTTTACGAGCTGAAATAAAATATCCTAGAAATGTTCCATACGCACAAAAAAGCTTATTTATTTCAAACTTTGTGCACAAATTGTTTACATTTCTTTAAGTGAGCATTTCCCCTTTGCCCCCAAGATAATTCATCCATCTGACAGGTGTGGCATATCAAGAAGCTGATTAAACAGCATGATCATTACACAGGTGCGCCTTGTGCTGGGCGGAGACAATAAAAGGCCACTCTAAAATGTGCAGTTTAGTCACACAACACAATGCTACAAATGTCTCAACTCTTCAGGGAGCGTGCATTTGGCATGCTGACTGCAGGAATGTCCACCAGAGCTGTTGCCAAATCATTTCATGTTAATTTCTCTACCATAAGCCACCTCCAACATCGTTTTAGAGAATTTCACAGTAAGTCCAACCGGCCTCACAACCGCAGACCACACGTGTATGGTGTTGTGTGGGCGAGCGGTTTGCTGATGTCAACGTTGTGAACAGAGTGCCCCATGGTGGCGGTGGGGTTATGGTATGGGCAGGCATAAGCTACGAAAAAACTAAACACAATTGCATTTTTAATCCGTGTACATTTTTATGCACAGAGATGCACCATGATGAAATCCTGAGGCCCGTTGTCGTGCCATTCATCCGCCTCCACCACCTCATGGTTCAGCACGACAATGTACGGCCACATGTCGCAAGAATCTGTTCCAGTTCCTGCCAATATCCAGCAACTTCCACTGTGTGTGTGTGTGTCTGCCTGCCTAAGCCCTGTGTTGAATAAACATGGGCTTATTGCATCAGATCAGCTTATTCTGCATTCTACATCTGGAGCCCGATAGCCTGGTAATAACAATGTAAACAACACGGGCCGAACTTCCAGACGTGTTTAAGCCTGCCTGCTGCCACCTGTTATGCGTGGAAGCCAACATATGTTGCTAAAATGTATGAATAATTAATTGGATAACCAAAAGAATGTGTGTGTGTGTGTGTGTGTGTGTGTGTGTGTGTGTGTGTGTGTGTGTGTGTGTGTGTGTGTGTGTGTGTGTGTGTGTGTGTGTGTGTGTGTGTGTGTGTGTGTGTGTGTGTTACCATGCATAACAAAACAATGGAATAGCCTCATAAGCTAAAATGTCCAAGATGATGCTTTAAAATACAGAACAGGCCATTGGCCAAGGAAGTGCTGGGAAAACTCCGTACCAACACAACCCCACTCCGTACCAACACAACCCCACTCCGTAAAACAACCCCAACACAACCCCACTCCGTACCAAAACAACCCCACTCCGTACCAACACAACCCCACTCCGTACCAACACACCACCAATCCA
>NC_088231.1:21818776-21954972 GCF_036934945.1 Oncorhynchus masou masou
ATAGGTATGATGTTTTTCCATAGGTATGTTATTATTCTCCAATTCTGTCACGACTTCCACCGAAGTTGGCTCCTCTCCTTGTTTGGGAGGCATTCGGCGATCAACGTCACCGACTTTCTAGCCAATCGGCGCTCCATTTTTCATATATCCATTTGTTTTGTCTTGTCCCAAACACACCTTGTTTTCATTCCGTAATCATTCTACATGTATTTCGCCCTCTGTTTCCCATCATGTCTTTTTGTGTAATTTTTTATTTGGTATTGTGGATTATTATTGGACGCTGTACTTTGGTCATGTTCCGTGTTTTTGGCACGTTATTGTTTTTAAGTGCTGTGTATAATGGAACGGAATAAAAGGGCGCCTGTCCACTACACTCTGCTCTCCTACACCTGACTTCGCCTCCCGTACACACCTTTGACAGATTCATGATGCTTGAATGTATTTCCATTGTAATCAGTAGTCTGGAAAGTGATGGTTTTGATATCCCACCTGTAGATTATATGTTAATAAAATGTTGTCTAGTTTCTGTCCCCACATAGAGTGTAAACCAGCCCATGAACTTCTCAAATTATCCATATTTAGCAAGAACATTGTGATATATAGGCCGGGATTAAATCTGATCCAGTTTGGTGACAATGCAGCTTTTAAAAGCAATGGTACCTTTGTCACGGAAATGGCTTTCAAGGAAAATGCTGCACATGTCAGCTTAACTGGACACTACCTTAAAATGTCAACCATGATATACTGTGGTTTCACATTAAATCCTGGCCATAATGTACCATGATATACTGTGGTTTCACATTAAATCCTGGCCATAATGTACCATGATATACTGTGGTTTAACATTAAATCCTGGCCACAATGTACCATGATATACTGTGGTTTCACATTAAATCCTGGCCATAATGTACCATGATATACTGTGGTTTCACATTAAATCCTGGCCATAATGTACCATGATATACTGTGGTTTAACATTAAATCCTGGCCATAATGTACCATGATATACTGTGGTTTCATATTAAATCCTGGCAATAATGTATCATGATATACCGTGGTTTAACATTAAATCCTGTCCATAATGTACCATGATATACTGTGGTTTCATATTAAATCCTGGCCATAATGTACCATTATATACTGTGGTTTCACATTAAATCCTGGCCATAATGTACCATGATATACCGTGGTTTCACATTGAATCCTGGCCATAATGTACTTGTATGGAAATAGGCCTGGTGTCATTCTATTTCAACTTCAGCGTGATGTTTTATTGGCGATTGACAGACAATTCAGCTGGCTAATGCAGAAACAGACTGCTCCAATCATTTACAGCGGGGCAAAAAAGTATTTAGTCAGCCACCAATTGTGCAAATTCTCCCACTTAAAAAGATGAGAGAGGCCTGTAATTTTCATCATAGGTACACTTCAACTATGACAGACAAAATTTGGAGAAAAAAAATCCAGAAAATCACATTGTAGGATTTTTAATGAATTTATTTGCAAATTATGGTAGAAAATCAGTATTTGGTCAATAACAAAAGTTTATCTCAATACTTTGATATATACCCTTTGTTGGCAATGACAGAGGTCAAACGTTTTCTGTAAGTCTTCACAAGGTTTTCACACACTGTTGCTGGTATTTTGGCCCATTCCTCCATGCAGATCTCCTCTAGAGCAGTGATGTGTTGGGGCTGTTGCTGGGCAACAAGGACTTTCAACTCCCTCCAAAGATTTTCTATGGGGTTGAGATCTGGAGACTGGCTAGGCCACTCCAGGACCTTGAAATGCTTCTTACGAAGCCACTCCTTCGTTGCCCGGGCGGTGTGTTTGGGATCATTGTCATGCTGAAAGACCCAGCCATGTTTCATCTTCAATGCCCTTGCTGATGGAAGGCGGTTTTCACTCAAAATCTCCAAAAACATGGCCCCATTCATTCTTTCCTTTACACGGATCAGTCGTCCTGGTCCCTTTGCAGAAAAACAGCCCCAAAGCATGATGTTTCCACCCCCATGCTTCACAGTAGGTATGGTGTTCTTTGGATGCAACTCAGCATTCTTTGTCCTCCAAGCACGACGAG
Source organism: Oncorhynchus masou masou (assembly GCF_036934945.1). NCBI lineage: Eukaryota > Metazoa > Chordata > Actinopteri > Salmoniformes > Salmonidae > Oncorhynchus > Oncorhynchus masou. The sequence goes on from NC_088231.1 coordinate 21,820,857, forward strand.
TTGAGTTTTTACCAAAAAGTTATATTTTGATTTCATCTGACCATATGACATTCTCCCAATCTTCTTCTGGATCATCCAAATGCTCTCTAGCAAACTTCAGACGGGCCTGGACATGTACTGGCTTAAGCAGGGGGACACGTCTGGCACAGTAGGATTAGTGTGTTACTAATCTGGCGGCATAGTGTGTTACTGATGGTAGGCTTTGTTACTTTGGTTCCAGCTCTCTGCAGGTCATTCACTTGGTCCCCCCGTGTGGTTCTGATTATTTTGACCCCACGGGGTGAGATCTTGCAAGGAGCCCCAGATTGAGGGAGATTATCAGTGGTCTTGTATGTCTTCCATTTCCTAATAATTGCTCCCACAGTTGATTTCTTCAAACGAAGCTGCTTACCTATTGCAGATTCAGTCTTCCCAGCCTGGTGCAGGTCTACAATTTTGTTTCTGGTGTCCTTTGACAGCTCTTTGGTCTTGGCCATAGTGGAGTTTGGAGTGTGACTGTTTGAGGTTGTGGACAGGTGTCTTTTATATTGATAACAAGTTCAAACAGGTGCCATTAATACAGGTCGAGGATAGAGGAGCCTCTTAAAGAAGAAGTTACAGGTCTGTGAGAGTCAGAAATATTGCTTGTTTGTAGGTGACCAAATACTTATTTTCCACCATAATTTGGAAATAAATTCATAAAAATTCCTACAACGTGATTTTCTGGATTTTGTTTTCTCATTTTGTCTGTCATAGTTGAAGTGTAGCTATGATGAAAATTACATGTCTCTCTCATCTTTTTAATTGGGAGAACATGCACAATTGGTGGCTGACTAAATACTTTTTTGCCCCACTTTACATGTGTTTTCTCTTGAAATTATGGATTATTGTGGTTGAATGTTACAATTTACATATTGTTGTCGATGATATGTTCAATAAATACTTATTAAGGAACTCCCTGTCTGTCTGTATTATTTAAATGGGAAAAATAAAGGATATGTCTCTATATTTTTTATAAATAACAACAATTATTATAATATGCAACAATAAACATGCATTCCCCCACAAATGATGCCACAATCCCCATGAGGGGCAATCAGTGACAACAAATCTGTCACAAACGGGACAGGAGATATGTTTGATCAAAGTTTGTAATCTCAGTTGATTACTTTTGCGCCCCTCTTAATCCTATCAGTGTAATTTTATAAATTCCGGATCTTTATGACAAGACGGATTATTCACCCATGTTTTATAAAAATCGGTCCAGTAAGTGTCTGAGATATTGTATGTGACTAACTTATGAACAGACGGAGACAGATCCATAGTCTCACCTCTGAATTCACAATGGGGACAATAACAATGTTTTAGCCTCCACCATGAAAATAAAAACAAGAAAGAACTAAGAGAATGAAAAAGGAGTCCTACACACAACCTCTCCAATGAGTGTTGTGAGAAAGAGAGCTTGGTGACAGCTTGGTAATGAAGTTCTGTCTCATATGACTGCTGGGTGTATCACTAACCATGATCAAAATAGGCAACAGTAAACATGTAGTCCCCCACAAATGGTGCAGCACCCACCTTGGGCTAATCAGTGTGATTTTGTAAATGACAGCTCTCAATGGTAAGAAGCATCAATCACCCAAGTTTCATCAAAATCGGATCATTGGTGTCTGAGATTTTGCATGTGACTAACATACGTACAGTTGATTGCTATTGCACCCCCTTTGGCCTATCAGTGTATTATTTATTTCATATGACAGGTCTGTATGGCAAGGCGCATCATTCACCCAAGTTTGATCAACATTGGGCCAGTGGTGTCTGAGATAAAGTGTGGGTTAACTCATATCCCTGAGTATGTGTGCCAAATTTCCGCTCTCCGAGTCAAACAGATCAAGAAATATAATCATGTGCCAGTTGTATTGCCACCGTGTGGTCGATATTAATGTTCTTACTTATGTTGAGTCCTGACAGTGTTCGCAATATGTCTACCAAATTGTGTTACAATATGAACATCCCTGACTTATTTATATGCATTTATGTGCCAGACCACACCCATGTGAATGTTTTTTGGTCAATAGCAGCCATGTTGTTTTAGGTACTATTCTGGAAAATATTGTGATGAGGGACTTTTTCCGCAGATGTCACATATCAGGTTTTGTGCAGATCGGTCATTCGATGACAGAAGTGTAGCGTTTTAAGTGTTTTTCCAAAAATTCTAAATGGCATAAAATCCATAATGGTGGACTTTGTGGGTCCGTGATGCAAATTTGTTCCTTTTGAGGGGGGACCTATTTAACGAATCTCATGTCTTTAGGTCAAACGGGGTGAGAGGCTTAAAATGTCAAATTTTGTATTTTAAATCTCTTAAAGGGCACCATCTTTCCGATCAGTGTAATTTTGTAAATGCCGGATGTCTATAGCAAGACACATAATTCACCCAAGATTCATTGAAATGGGGACAGTGGGGTCTGAGTATGTGTGTGACTAAGGGACAGACGGATGGAGACAGATCCACAGCCGCCCTATTTATATTGTGGGCAATAAAATAATTATATTTCAAAATATTTATCCTTAAAATCATGAGGAAGTTCCAGCTATAATGACATAAATACTTGCCATTGAATACTTCTGCACTGAACACCATATTGTGTAACTAGGGCTAGTAGCTTTTCCTGACCTTTTGACCTGACTTGGTTTGCGAATACTCAGACCCCTATCCATCCAATGCATATTCTACACAGTGAAACATACTATCTTCAACCATTCTAAACATCACTTAGTGTTGTCATGGAAAACATTTGCATGTGGGTTTTGGTCCAAGTGAGGTGATGTGCCGCATCAATTTACAGATGGGAGCATCACATGTGTCTTGGTGGGTGTGGCTAAGGGCGAAATTATGGGTGAAGGAGGAAGGGAGGGCGGGTGGGAGGGAGGGAGTGAGCGATCGAGTGAGGTAGTAAGGGTGGGAGGGAGGAAGGGAAGGAGTGACTGGGTGAGTTCCTTGGCCATTCCATTGGTCCTAAATTGAAATCTCCACCCACCAGGGAATGCAGGTGATGCAAAACTAACTCACTGAGAGACTGAGTGAGGGTGTGTTATTAACGTCTGCTCTCCTGCTTCAGCTTGTCAACCCTAACATCACCCCTTCACCTTCAGACAAGAAGAAAAGACCGTCTATTCAGGTTGGTTCATTTTGTCTCTGACTGTATCTCAGATAAAGAACCAATGAGAATATGTGCTAGATTTGCTGAATTTTGATAATATCATTAGATGTGTTCAATAAAGACATTGAGTGAGGTAATTCAATAACATGTAATTGTATTAATTTTAATAATACATGTTACCGATATGACGCTTTTCAAGGACCAAAAGTCACATTTCCTGATTTGACTTAGTTCAAATTGGATTGAACAAAACATTGTATTCCTTTGATTGATTAATGTATTTCTGCAGCATTCCATCAGAACACATCCTTGTGAAACCTCTTTATTGTTATAGAATACTGAATCCCCACACACCAGTACAGAAGGTGAAGACATGAACATCTCAGAGACAAACAGCTCTTCATTAGCTGCTCTCAATGCACAAATAACATCCATCTACACTGCTTCCTGTACAATCAACATCTTCCTGGGTCTCCCAACCAATGTCTACGTCCTGTGGCTGATACTGACTGGAGCTGGAGGGACGATGGCATCAGACTACTTCTCTCTCAACCTGGCTGTGTCTGAGGTCCTCTACTGCCTGTTTTCTGTCTTCGTCCTTGTCAACAATCAGATTCCTACATCTGCACTTGCATATCTTGCATCATTTTCTTTTGGTTTCTTGAGCGCCGGTCGTCCCCTGTTCCAGTGCTGTATCTGTGTGGAGCGCTACCTGGCAGTGGTCCACCCTGTGGTCTTCCTGAAGTACAAACCCCTGAGATACAGGGTGGGGTGTTGTGGTGTTGTCTGGCTGATGATTCTGGGGTCCTCCTGTCTGGGTGTGTTTGAGAACATTTTACCAGCATTTGTCTACTTTATCCTTGGCCAGTCAATGATCTATGTTTTGCTGATGTCGTTCTGCTGCCTCTCAGTTCTCTGGGCTCTGAAACGTCCAGGGCCGGGGGATGGGGACAGGGAGGGGACAAACTTAATTAAGATGAAGGCCTTTAAGATCATTTTGATTATCCTGGTGTACGCTGTGGTGTCTCAACTCCCACTAGTACTGGTGATATCGGCTAAAAATTACATTCCATCCATTATATTTTCTTCAGGCATGTCCATTTGTTTCTGCATGAGCGTGATCTCTGGGTTTGTGCAGCCCCTCCTCTACCTCCACAGGGTTGGGAAGCTGCCCTGTATCAGAGGTCTCTAAGACAAAAAGTCAAACATCTGTTCAACCAATTACAACCTTAAAAATATAGTAAATGACTTTCTATTTTATATTCATTTGTGAATTTATATATATGATTTTCTTCCATAGGGATTTGATTGTTTTCCAAATAATGATGTTAGAATGTATTTCCAAAGTAATCAGTGGTCTAGAAAGTGGTGGTTTGATTCACCCCTGTAGATTATGTTTAATCTACAATTAGATTAAACATAATCTACAGACAATTCAAATTTGAAAGGTAAGGGAACCCCATTCACATCATTCAAGGTAATGGCTTCCAATGTATCAAATTTCAAGTGTGATACAGTGGATTTGGAAAGTATTCAGACCCATTAAACTTTTAGCACATTTTGTTACTTTACAGCCTTATTCTAAAATTGATTATATATATGTTTTGCTACACATAATACCCAATAATGACAAAGCGAAAAGTTTTTTTAAAATGTTTTATATACAAAAAAACAGAATTACCTCATTTACATAAGTATTCAGACCATTTGCTATCAAAGTCAAAAATGAGCTCAGGTGCATCATATTTCCTTTGATCATCCTTGAGATGTTCATCAACTTTATTGGAGTCCACCTGTGGTAAATTCAATTGATTGGACATGATTTGGAAAGGTGCACACCTGACTTTATAAGGTCCCACAGCTGACAGTGCATATCAGAGCAAAAAGCCATGAAATTGTCAGTAGAGCTCCAAGACAGGATTATGTCGGGGCACAGACCCCAAAATAATTCTGCAGTATTGAAGCGCCCCAAGAACACAGTGGCCTCCATCATTCTTAAATGGGAGAAGTTTGGACTCTTCATAGAGTTGGCCACACGGCCAAACTGAGCAATCGGGGGAGAAGGGCCTTGGTCAGGGGGGTGACCAAGAACTCGATGGTCACTCTGACAGAGCTCCAGAGTTCCTCTGTGGAAATGGGAGGACCTTCCAAAAGGACAACCATCTCTGCAGCACTCTACCAATCAGGCCTTTATGGTAGAGTGGCCAGACGGAAGCTACTTCTCAGTAAATGGCACATGACAGCCCACTTGGAGCTTGGCAAAAGGCACCTACAGGACTCTTAGACCATGAGAAACAACATTCTCTGGTCTGATGAAACAGAAATTGAACTCTTTGGCCTGACTGCGAAGTGTCACGTCTGGAGGGAACTTGGCACCACCCCTAATGTGAAGTATTGTGGTAGCAGCTTCATGCTTTGTGGATGATTTTAGCAGCAGGGAATGGGAGATTTGTCAGGATCAAGGGAAAGATGAACGGAGCAAAGTACATGGAGATCCTTGATGAAAACCTGTTCCAAAGCGCTCAGGACCCCAGACTGCAGCAAAGCTTCACCTTCCAATAGGACAACGACCCTAAGCACACAGGTAAGAAAATGCAGGAGTGGCTTCGGGACAAGTCTCTGAATGTTCTTGAGTGGCTCAGCCAGAGCCCGGACTTGAACCCTATCGAACATCTCTGGAGAGACCTGAAAATCGCCGTGCAGCGACGATCCCTGTCCAACCTGACAGAGATTGACAGAGATTGAGAGGATCTGCAGGGAAGAATGGGAGAAACTCAGATGTGCCAAGCTTGCAGCATCATACCCCAAAAATACTCTAGGCTGTAATTGCTGCCAAAAGTGCTTCATCAAAGTACTGAATAAAAGGTCAGAATACTTATGTAAATGTGATATTTCAGGTTTCTATTTTTAATACATTTGCTGCAATTTCTAAAAACCTGTTTTTGGTTTGTCATTATGGGGCATTGCGTGTAGATTTATGAGGATTATAATTGTTTTACCCCTTTTAGAGAAAGCCTGTAACGTATCAAAATGTGGAAAAAGTCAAGGGGTTTGAATACTCTCCGAATACACTGTATAGCAGAGCTTCGTATTGAATTCTGGCCATAATATACTTGTTTGTAAATAGACTTGGTGTCATTCTGTTTTAAAATGAGCTCGATAGTTTACAGACTGGCACCAAACATTTACATGTGTTTTCTCTTGAAAGTTACAATGTAATTATTGTTGGGTTGATGTGATTAAATACATACTTATTAAGGAGCTCCCTGTCTGTCTGTCTGTCTGTCTGTCTGTCTGTCTGTCTGTCTGTCTGTCTGTCTGTCTGTCTGTCTGTCTGTCTGTCTGTCTGTGTCTGTCTGTCTGTCTGTCTGTCTGTCTGTCTATCTGTCTGTCTATCTGTCTTTCTTCTTTAAAGAGGATAAATAGAGGATGTCTGTTTATTAATAATATATATTAACAATAATTACAATAACAAATACAATGACATTTGTATCAGTAGCCTCCATACAAAACATTGCTTAGTCTTAACCCTTGGGAAACATTTGCATGTCAGGTGTGGTCCATTAAGTGAGATGATGGGCAGCATCAGTAAACTGAGGGGAAGAACACATGTGTCTTGGTGGGGATGTAAACCTGATCCTAAGCTTGATCTTATGACTGATACACCTTCCAGTCGACATCTCCAACTGGTGTTAAAGGTAGACAGTGGGAACTACAATCTTTGGTTGACAGTAATAACGGTGGAGACAGGGACAGGGGTCAATACCAATGCTGAAGGAGAGGAGCCTCATTCAGGGGTTGAAACAAGAGATTGATGTTGTAGGAACCTCTGGCTTGCCTGTTGTCTTTCCTCCTATGGCAAGGCAGAGGTTCCTACAACATCAATCTCTTGTTTCAACCCCTGAATGAGGCTCCTCTTTGGTAGAATAGTGCTTGAGATATTGTAGCCAGCCCACCTCATATGCATAGTAGTGATTGAGATGGATACCAATCTTTGTTGATAAGTGGTCAATGAATGTTAACCTGGTTTACATAGATGAGTGATTGTGATCATTGCAGATGAGTGGTTGTGGTGAGGTCAGATAACCAACTGTATCTAGATAAGTTGAATATATGGTAACCACGAGATGGCTAGATTTTACAGTGTTGTAGGTATGGTATCCGCTAGATGACTAGATGTTAAACTGTGTTTGGTATGGTAACCGCTAGATGACTAGATGTTAAACTGTGGTAGGTATGGTAACCGCTAGATGACTAGATGTTAAACTGTGGTAGGTATGGTAACCGCTAGATGACTAGATGTTAAACTGTGGTAGGTATGGTAACCGCTCGATGACTAGATGTTAAACTGTGGTAGGTACGGTAACCGCTAGATGGCTAGAGGTTAAACTGTGGTAGGTATGGTAACCGCTAGATGGCTAGAGGTTAAACTGTGGTAGGTATGGTAACCGCTAGATGGCTAGATGTTAAACTGTGGTAGGTACGGTAACCGCTAGATGGCTAGATGTTAAACTGTGGTAGGTACGGTAACCGTTAGATGACTAGATGTTAAACTGTGGTAGGTATGGTAACCGCTCGATGACTAGATGTTAAACTGTGGTAGGTACGGTAACCGCTAGATGGCTAGAGGTTAAACTGTGGTAGGTATGGTAACCACTAGATGGCTAGAGGTTAAACTGTGGTAGGTATGGTAACCGCTAGATGGCTAGATGTTAAACTGTGGTAGGTACGGTAACCGCTAGATGGCTAGATGTTAAACTGTGGTAGGTACGGTAACCGCTAGATGACTAGAGGTTAAACTGTGGTAGGTACGGTAACCACTAGATGGCTAGATGTTAAACTGTGGTAGGTACGGTAACCGCTAGATGGCTAGAGGTTAAACTGTGGTAGGTATGGTAACCGCTAGATGACTAGATGTTAAACTGTGGTAGGTATGGTAACCGCTAGATGACTAGATGTTAAACTGTGGTAGGTATGGTAACCGCTAGATGACTAGATGTTAAACTGTGGTAGGTATGGTAACCGCTCGATGACTAGATGTTAAACTGTGGTAGGTACGGTAACCGCTAGATGGCTAGAGGTTAAACTGTGGTAGGTATGGTAACAACTAGATGTTTTAACTACACTGAACAAAAATATAAAAGCAACATGAAAAATGTTGGTCACATGTTTCATTAGTTGAAATAAAAGATTCCAGAAATGTTCCATATGCAGAATAATATTAATTCTCAAAAATGTTTTGCACAAATTTGTTTACATCCCTGTTAGTGAGCAGTTCTGCATTGCCAATATAATCCATTCACCTGACTGGTGTGGCATATCAAGAAGCTGATGAAATGGCATGATCATTACACAGATGCACCTTGTGATGGGGACAACAAAAGTCCACTCTGAAATGTGCAGTACTGTCACAAATGTGACATTATCTTCCATAAGTCGCCTCCAGTGTCGTTTTAGAGATTTGGCAATAAGTCCAACTGGCCTCACAACCGCAGACCACATGTATGGCGTTGTGGTGTGGGCGAGCCATTTGCTAATGTCAACGTTGTGAATAGAGTGCCCCATGGTGGAGGTAGGGTTATTGTATGGGCAGGCATACGCTACAGATGATGAACACAATTGCATTTTATCAATGGCAATTTGACTACACAGATCTACTGCGACAAGATCCTGAGACCTATTGTCATCAGCCGGCATCACCTAATGTTTCAGCATGATAATGCACCACCTCATGTCGCAAGGATTCCTGGAAGCTGTGTACAGTTCTTGCACGGCCTGCATGATCACCAGACATGTCACCCATTGAGCATGTTTGGGATGGTCTGGATCAGTGTCTACAACCGTGTGTTCCAGGTCCCACCAATATCCAGCAACTTCGCTCAGTCATTGAAGAGGAGTGGCACAACATTCCACAGGCCACAATCAACAGCCAGATAAACTTTTTGCAAAGTAGATGTGTCACGCTGCATTAGGCAAATGATGGTAACACCCGACACTGACTGGTTTTCTGATCCACGACCCTAGCTTTTATTTTAAGGTACGTATCTGTAACCAACAGATGCATATCTGTATTCCCAGTCATTTGAAATCCATAGATTAGTGCCTAATGAGTTCATTTAAATTGACTGATTTCCTTATATGAACTCTAACTCAGAAAAATCTTTAAAATTGTTACATGTTGCTTTCGCTTGTCTGAAAATGTAATGAAAAGTGTCATTCTTCCTGGGTGTGTATATGAACAGATTCTTATAAGATTCAATGTTGTTAAAATGTTCCACTTTAAACTGAGGTAGCAATTGTTAATAGTAGATGGCTAGTTATTAAACAGTGGTAGCTATGGTAACAACTAGATGGCTAGATGTTAAACTGCAATGTAGGAAAACTCAGCCATATAAGGTAAATCAATTGTGGTAGCAAGCACATGTTAGCCTAGGTTCCAGTCTGTTGGTGCTCTCATTCGAAACATGGCAAGGAGTGTCAGGATGGCACAAAAGGCAGTGTTTTTTTAGAGGTTGTTGAAAGGGGTGATTGGTTGACATCCTGAAACTACATAAGTTGGATTGCTTCCAAAGGTTCAGTGAATTTTTTTGTGATTAACGATTTATAGATTTTTCACATATATACACACACAGTCCTGACATAATCAACTAGAATCAACTACTTGTTATAATTGATTAGGGTATTTCTAATGATAAACTAGTCAAGCGTATCTATCATCAGAATACTGTGTTGGTGCTAGGTGCAGTGTGTGTATGTTTACTTAGGTCCCATGGAGTTTCTGGTCCCTAAGTCAGGATTCTTCTGAAAGGTGTGTTCTAAGTTCTACGTTGGAACTGACGAGGCCAAGCAGAACCACTGCAGGAACCTCAAACACCTACCAGAACCTGGAGGTGAGAACCCTAACAACCAATCAGCCACCACACTGACAAATCAGCAAGAACATTTTGACCCTAAGATCGGGAAGATTCCATTTTAATTCAGTCAATATATTTTTCATTTTGTTAGAAACTTTCCCCATGATATGGAAGAGTGAGAAATTAAAATAGAAACCAGTGTACAATGAGAATGAAGTGTTTTTTATTGAATCTGTGTCACCGTTTTGTCATTGAAGCCAATGTTGGATCATTTAAAGACAGATGTTTACCAGACAATTTAATATTTTCTGTCAATTCAATACAACTTTACTCATCCCTTCATGGTCAATTATGTTTACCTACTTTTGCAGTATCCTTCTGATTTGAAAACAGTTAGTTCAGCAGTGTGGTGTCCATACACACAAAGGGAAATGTACTGATTTCCATGTTCAAGTCATGCATGAACCATTAGCTTCCACCCAGCCATAGCACAGCTAGCCACTGTGCTAAAACGGCTAACCTCATGTTACCATGGAAAGTACAAGGCTTGGCTTGAGTTAAGGGGTCTTGTTCTTTCATGTGCAAATGCTATTTAATTAAAATGCACTCCAATGGCTCACTACTTCAGTGCAACAGTTGATTTATGTAAAAGGGAATTCTCAGTCAATGTAAAGAAATGAAAAACATTATAAACAATACATGAATGAAATAAGTCATATTTAGTAATAATATATTTAACATACGTATATAGAGGTTTTCATTACAAGAAGATTCTCAACAACTTAATTTGCCTAAATGAACCCTTGACCTCTGTGACACACACACAGTTTTACATTACATCTCCAGGAATTTGCATCAGCAGCCTTAGCTGCTGGCCATGTTTGATTCACTCTGTAGCTCAGCCACTTTGACTGTCTAATGAGAGCACATTTGGAGGAAGGCTGACCTTAGCCGGCACCGTATTCCCTATTTAGTGCACTACTTTTGACCAGGTCCCAAAGTGCTTTGGTTAAAAAGAGTGCACTGTATAGGGAATAGGGTACCATTTGGGACTTCACAGCTTTTACTTAAAAAAAAGAACTAAACTAAACTACAGAATCAAGAAATGTAAATCACTGTTCAGAGTAGCACTGTTTTTAGGAATGATAAGGAAAACATTTAAATGTGCTGTTGAACCTCTGATATGAATGGGTGTAATGCATCAATATCTTCTCATAAGACATTACTGAAGCATTATGTACAGTTGTAGTGGGAAGTTTACATACAGTTAGGTTGGAGTCATTAAAACTTGTTTTTCAACCACTCCATAAATTTCTTGTTTAACAAACTATAGTTTTGGCAAGTCGGTTAGGACATCTACTTTGTGCATTGCACAAGTAACTTTTCCAACAATTGTTTACAGACAGATTATTTCACTTATAACTCACTGTATCACCAATCCAGTGAGTCAGAAGTGTACATACACTAAGTTGACTGTGTCTTTAATCAGCTTGGAAAATTCCAGAAACTGAAGTCATGGCTTTAGAAGATTCTGAAACCTCGCTCATCTGTAGAAACAATAGTAGGCAAGTATAAACACCATGGGACCATGCAGCCAGCATACCACTCAGTAAAGAGACGCCTTCTGTCCCCTAGAGGTGAACGTACTTTGGTGAGAAAAAGGGCAAATCAATCCCAGAACAACAGCAAAGGACCTTGTGAAGATGCTGGAGGAAACAGGTACAAATGTATCTATATCCAAAACTGCCGTAAAAAAGCCAGACTAAGGTTTGCAACTCCACATGGGGACAAATATTGTACTTTTTGGAGAAATGACCTCTGGTCTGATGAAACAAAAATAGAACTGTTTGGTCATAATGACCATCATTATGTTTGGAGGAAAAAGGCGGAGGCTTGCAAGTCAAAGAACACCATCCCAACCATGAAGCACGGGGTGGCAGGAAGTTAAAGCTTGTTTGCAAATGGGTCTTCCAATTGGACAATGACCCAAAGCATACTTCCAAAGTTGTGTCAAAATGGCTTAAGGACAACAAAGTCAAGGTTTTGGAGTGGCCATCACAAAGACCTGACCTCAATCATATAGAAAATGTTGGTGCAGAACTGAAAAAGCGCGTATGAGCAAGGAGGCCTACAAACCTGACTCAAGTTACACCAGCTCTGTCAGGAGGAATGGGCCAAAATTCACCCAACTTATTGTGGGAAGTTTGTGGAAGGCTACCCAAAATGTTTGACCCAAATTAAACAATTTTAAAGTTAATGCTACCAAATACTAATTGAGTGTATGTACACTTCTGACCCACTGGGAATGTGATGAAAGAAATAAAAGCTTAAATAAATCAAATCTAAATCAAATGTATTCATAAAGTCCTTCTTACATCAGCTGATATCTCAAAATGCTGTACAGAAACCCAGCCTAAAAGCCCAAACAGCAAGTAATGCAGGTGTAGAAGCACAGTGGCTAGGAAAAACTCCCTAGAATGGCCAGAATCTAGGAAGAAACCTAGAAAGGAACCAGGCTATGAGGGGTGGCCAGTCCTCTTCTAGCTGTGCCGGGTTGAGATCATTACAGAACATGGCCAAGATGTTTAAATGTTCATAGATGACCAGCAGGGGCAAATAATAATAATCACAGTGGTTGTCGAGGGTGCAACAGGGCAGCACCTCAGGAGTAAATGTCAGTTGGCTTTTCTTAGCCGATCATTCAGAGTATCTCTACCGCTCCGGCTGTCGCTAGAGAGTTGAAAACAGCAGGTCTGGGACAGGTAGCAAGTCCGGTGAACATGTCAGGGTTCCATAGCCGCAGGCAGAACAAGTGGAGCAGCAGCACAGCCAGGAGGACTGGGTACAGCTAGGCGTCATCAGGCTAGGTAGTCCTGAGGCATGGTCCTAGGGCTCAGGTTCTTTGAGAGAAAGAGAGAGAGAAAGAGAGATAATTAGAGAGCATACTTCAATTCACAGGACACCGGATAAAACAGGATGAAATAATCCAGATATAACAGACTGACCCTAGCCCCCCAACACATAAACTACTGCAGCATAAATACTGGAGGCTGAGACAGGAGGGGTCGGGAGACACTGTGGCCCCATCCGACGATTCCCCCAGACAGGGAACAAACAGGCAGGATATCAATGCATAATTCTCTCTACTATTATTCTGACATTTTATTTTTTACCTAAGACAGGTAATTTTTTACTAGGATTAAATATCATGTGAATATCATTGTGAAAAACTGTGTTTAAATGTATGTGGCTAAGGTGTATGTTAACTTCCGACTTCAACTTTAGTATCAGATATAATTAATAAACAAAGATAACTTAATTGTTTTCTTTTATTGTTTATTCTCATTCTATCATTTATGATTTTAAAAATGATCTCACTCTCATCTGTAGGACTGGACCTCTCCCACCCTGAAAACCTAAATCCAAACTGGGAATTCTGTATTATAAAATAACTCACTCTCTTCTGCAGGACAGGGAACTCTGAAATCATTACCTCTTCTGAGAAGGGCTCAAGTTCTGTTCATTCCCAATGTATTATTTAAACTGTATACTTGGCATTTTAAATTATGATTATGACTTTGAATATCACTCCCTCAGCATGATGTTAGATCCTGACCCAATATTAAACATAGGGGGAGTCCCAAATGGCATCCTATTACCAATATAGTGCACAACTTTAGGGGATAGGTTAGAGAACTACATTGGGGCTAGGGGGAAAAGGGAACACCCCCTTCCATTCAGCTGAAAAAAATATTATTTAGAAATATTTAACTTTCACACATTAACAAGTCCAATACAGCAAATGAAAGATAAACATCTTGTTAATCTACCCATCGTGTCCAATTTTTAAATTGTTTTACAGCGAAAACACAACATATATTTATGTTAGATGACCACCAAATTCAACAACACACACAGCGATTTTTCACAGTCACAAAAGCATAAATATAGATAAAATGAATCACTAACCTTTGATTATCTCCATCAGATGACACTCAAAGGACATCATGTTATACATGTATTGTGTGTTTTGTTCCATAATGTGCATATATATTTATAAAAAATCTCAGTTTACACTATAAATATTCACTTACCTTTGAATATCTTCATCAGAAGGCAGTTCCAGGAATCCCAGTTTGACAATAAATGACTGATTTGTTCCATAAAGTTCCAAAAAGCCCATAATTTAGCCACTTGTTGTTTGCTTGTTCAGCCCAGCATTCAATCCTCAAAAAGCACGAGCAATTCCTCCAGACAAAAATTCAAATAGTTCCGTTACAGGTCGTAGAAACAAGTCAAATTATGAATGCGATCCATATTTAGGATGTTTTAAACATTAATCAGCAATAAGGTTCCAACCGGAGAATTTCATTGTCCGAAGAAAGGCATTAGAACGCAAGAACACTCTCTCATGACCACGCCCAATGAGACCGAGGCTTTCTGCCAGACCACCCACTCAAAGAGCTATTATGAGCCCCACCTTTATAGTAGAATCATACAACCAGAATCTAAAGATGGTGACATCTTGTGGAAGCCCTAGGAAGTGCATGCTCATCCATATCTAACATGGACATCCAATGGCACTGTTTTCTAAATTGAGTTCTCACTTCCTGTTTGGATTTCTTCTCAGGTTTTTGTCTGCCATATGAGTTCTGTTATACTCACAGACATAATTCAAACAGTTTATAAACTTCAGAGTGTTTTCTATCCACCAGTAATAATAATATGCATATATTTCCATCTGGGAAAGAGTAGGAGGCAGTTTACTCTGGGCATGCCTTTCATCCAAAAGTGAAAATGCTGCCCCCTAGCCCCAACAGGCTATCATAGTGTAGTAAACAACATCCTTTAGGGTGGTGGTCAACAACGTTTTCTGAGTCAAGATCACATTCGCAGTCAAAAGCACACTGAGATCTACAGCTCAGATTACTTTTTTTTACATTAACCTCACACAAACATTTTTTTAGGAATGATTTTCGGGCAGTACGCTTAATACATTATCACAGCATATTGGCTATATGATTGGCTTGCCAATCGGACCATATTATATTTCAAAACTCGAGCTTTGATAGCAAAGTAGATCAGTTAGTTTAGCACTTGTGAAGCTGTGGAGATTGAAATAATTTGCTTTTTTATTTTGCTGGACTGATGGTAACTGCATCTGATGGTCAACGAGGTCAAATAACGACGTCAGTGATCTTTAGTTCGAAACTCGGCGCTCTAGTAAGATGCCCGCATTTCCGACTTGGAATTCAGAGTTGGATGACCGTTCAAAACAATGCTCAAATCTTCCTTTCCTCCGGTGAGACTGACCAGAGAGTGGAAACTGTCTTCCACCTGATGGCAAAACGCACTTTGCACCACATGAGGCAGTGTAGTTCAAATTCATGTGGTTCCTACGACCAGAGACAGTTAAATATTCCTTTACGTTAAACTGGACACGACGAGCTGATAATTATAATAAACCCAGGGCTATCGATTCATTGCAGCTGCAGCCCAAGATGGAAAGTACGGAGAAGCGCGTTTTATAATAGTGTTGAATAAAAACAGTGGCCGTGCTGAATTTAAACTTAAACAACAACTCACTCATAAAAACATTGAATATAGTTGTGGAGAGTCCCTGTAATCCTAGATTCAGATCATTCAGGTGAGAAAAAACATCACCCAGATAGGCCAGTCGTGTGAGAAACTCATCATCATGCAAGAGGTCAGACAAGTGAAAATGATGGTCAGTAAAGAAAACTTTAATTTTGTCTCTCAATTAAAAAACGTTTCAATTCTTCGCCCCTTGATAAACAGCGGACTTCTGTATTTTGTAAAAGCGTTACATGGTTTATATCATTGCATAGTGCAGAAAATATATGAAAGCATTGCTTTAACAATGTTAACCATTTTCACTGTAATGTCCAAAATGTCTTTCAAGCCGTCAGGCATTCCCTTGGCAGCAAGAGCTTCTCGGTTGATGCTGCAGTGTACCCAAGTGCTGTGGGGACAACGGGCATTACAACTCCACTATGTCTCCCTGTCATGGCTTTTGCACCATCAGTACAGACACCAACGTATCTTGCCCACCAAAGTCCATGTCACAAAGCTGCCCAGTACTTAAAAAATATCCTCTCCTGTTGCCCTGGTTTCCAGTGGTTTGCAGAAGAAGAACTATTCCATAATTGACCCCCCCATAAACATAAAATACATATACCAGGAGCTGTGCCAGAACCACCACGTCTGTTGACTCATCCAGGTGTAATGCATGGATTTCACTGGCTTGCATGAGAAGCTGTAATTGTTTCAAAACATCTCCTGCCATGTCACTGATGAATTAAACAGTGTTGAAACAGTGTTGTATGATAAAGCCATTGTCTGTACAGATTTTTGGGCCTTTTCCCCCAGCATTGTCCCAGCCATATCCGTGGCAGCAGGAAGAATGAAGTCCTCCACAATAGTATGGGGCTTGCCTGTCCTAGCCACTCGGTAGCTTGCCATATAAAATGCTTCTAGCCCCTTCTTATTACTGGTATCTGTTGCTTTTATACATGTCTTACTTGTCGAAAGTTGTCTTAATTCTAGCTCAGAAAAATACAGTTTTCAAATTGGCATGTTTTTTTTCTAAATGTCTGCACAAGATCATACTTTTGCACATATAACACACTGTGGCTGAGAAAAGGCACTACTCCCAATATAAGTGAACTACAAATCAATGTAGTTGTCATGATATTTGCACCTCTTCGATGGACCTACATACCTGTACATTTTTCAGTGCTTTCTGGGGTGAGGGGGCAGTAGCTCTTCGGCTGCATCAGATTCACAACTGTCAGTGGCCATGCTAGCTGGGCTAACAACACATGCAGTACTACCAGTAGAGCTAGCATGTGTCTCAAAGGACACGGGCCTAACTCTTTTTAACCATTTGTGACTCACCACTTGGATTCAGTCTTATGTGGCAGCATTTTAATTTCAGTTTTTACATTGGATAAAAGTAGGGACTCAGAGCAAGAAAATGGTATATCATACACTGCATTTAAAAAAAAATGGGAAAGTAATCCTACTTTGAAAGTTGATCAATTTGTAATCTCACTTTTGAGAAAACCTTCTTTCAATGTGTTGGTACTACTATTGGGCTACTATTGGAGAGCCCTACTTTGTCTACACCCATTCAGAATTGTTCACACCCTCTTAAGCCTTAGCCCCACCCATTTATGTAAGGGTGGATCGGTGTGTTCTGTACTAACTTGCCAGCTACTTCCAGACATCTAAGAGAGAGAGAACAGCTCACTGAACATCTGTGGATTCACGTTCAGACTGCACACTGGACTCTCTGGCCAATAAGTAGAGTTGTTCCGAAAGCTCTAACCTCACAAATATAGTCAAGCACCCAAGCTAACTGGAAAACACTGGCTAGCAACTTCCAGACACAAAATGAGAGAACACCCCACTCTGACCATTTTCCTTGCTCTAGCAGAGCTGGTTTCCCGTTATCCAGAGCATTGGTGACGTGCACTGAAACCGGACATGTTGAGTGTTCAAAATGCATCAGTTATTCTGCGCTCTTGCACACTTTTGTTAAGAAATGTAGCAAGATAGCTAGCTGGGTAAACAATGAATCCCAACATTAGTTAGCGAGCCAGCCAGCTAACGTTAGCTAGCTAGTACACTTTAACTGGAATTGAGTTTTTTGTTAAGACATGTAGGTAGCTAGCTAAACAATGGACCATCATCACAACTCATGATGTTACTACCCTGCATGAATCTGCAAGTAGCTAACCACCAGGTTCTATGGCTTTAACTAGTCAAGCGAATGTGTCTGAGATACGAAGAATGAGATCATACACATAATGTTAGCTAGCGACCCAGCAAGCTAACGTTTGCTAGCTAACAGTACACTTGAAATTAAACCCCTTTCTGTCAAAATTAGAAACGTGTAATATCGGAAAATCTTACCAGTATATATCATGGTTGGACGCGTCTCCTGTCTGATGCCAAAAGCATGTGGGAGACTCCGCAAACATATTGTAGAAGGTACTCTGGTCAGATAAGACTGAAATTGAGCTCTTTGGTCATCAAGGAAACCGCTATGTCTGGCGCAAACCCAACACCTCTCATCTCTCTCTCTTTGTAATGCTCTCTCTCGTTAACTCTTTCTCTCTCTCCTTAACTATCTCTCTCTCTTTAACTCTCTCTTGCAGGGCTGCATAACTGTCTTTTCACCACATCATTGCCGTTCACATGAGTTCCAGTGCATCATCTGTTTGGAGTGCGTCCAGGCGGTGATCCACCCTGTGGTCTATATGAAGTACAAAACCTTAACGTACAGGCTGGGTCAGGTTGGCCGGGGCCTGGGGGGTCACGCTGATGTTCACAGGGACTGCTGTTTCCCTCTCCACTCCTCAGTTCCCCATCCACTGCTTCCTCACCAACATCCTACACTTCCTATCGGTCAATCTATTCTGCAGCCTCTCCATCATCCATGTCCTGAAGCGTCCCATGCCAGGGCAGGGAGAGATGGAGAGAAGAGGGGGAGGGGAGAGGGAGAAGAAGGCCATGAAGAAGAGAGCGTTCACGATTGTCTCTGTCATCACGGCCATGATGTTGATCAACAACCTACCCAAGAGCAGTCATGTACCTGCTATAAGACTCCATCAGAGCTGAAGTGATCTGCTTGCTTGATGCCATCAACATGTTCCTCCTGGTGTTCTCTGGGTTGGTGCAGTCCCTCTTCTATCTCCACAGGTCTGGGAATCTACCCTGCTGCCTCAGGTGCCAGTGAGGGAGAGGTGGCCCAACAATAGAAATACAACTGGGTACACTCAATATGGCCACCGGTACACCCATCACAGAACGTTGATTTAATTGGGAAAGTCCATTCTAGTTATTATATTCAATGGGCACAAGCATTGTACTATCCTGATGACTTTTTGAGTGTACAAAACATTAGGAATGCCTTCCTTATATTGAGTTGTACCCCCTTTTGCCTTCAGAGCAGACTCAAATTGTTGGGGCATGGACTCTACAAGGTATCGAAAGCGTGGGCCATGTTGACTCCAATGATTCCTACTGTTGTGTCAAGTTGGCTGGATTACCTTAGGGTGGTGGACCATTGTTGATACACACAGGAAGCAGTTGAGCGTGACCATAATCATTTTCAAAGGCACTTCAATCTTTTGCCTTGCCCATTCGCCCTATTCGCATACATTCACAATCCATGTCTCGTCTCAATTGTCTCAAAGCATACAAATCCTAATTTAACAAGTGTCCTCATCTTTATCTACACTGATTGAAGTAGATTTAACAAATGTCATGAATAAGGGATCATAGCTTTCACCTGGCCAGTCTGTCATGGAAAGTGTTTTTGCAAATCCAATGAGTTTTCCACTGTGATTCAACTTCATCACATTAATTGTTGGGGGGGATGAAATGACTTGGAAACAATGTGGATTCAACCAGTTTTTGGTTATGTACTGGTTGAATACATACTTGTCAAGGCTACTATTTTATACTGTGTGTCTAATGAAGAGAACTAAACTGTAGGTAGTGAATATATGACTGATTCTGTATGGTTCTGAAAGGTGGATACACTAACCATGATTTGCCTAACCTTAACCTTAATGCTAGCATTAAATTTACACCTAACCCTAACCATATCCCTAAAGTTAATGCTAAACCCAACCACTAAGCCTAACCTTGACCCCCAAATTTAAACATAAACCAATTTTTGATCCCTATTTATATTTATTTCACCTCTACTTAACCAGGTAGGCCAGTTGAGAACAAGTACCCATTTACAACTGTGACCTGGCCAAGATAAAGCAAAGCAGTGCGACAAAAACAACAACAGAGTTACACATGGGATATACAAACATACAGTCAACAACACAATAGAAAATCTGTATACAGTGTGGGCAAATTAAGTAAGGAGGTTAGGCAGTAAATAGGCAATAGTGGCGAAGTAATTATATTCTAGCAATTAACACGAGTGAAAGATTTGCAGATGAGCATGTGGAAGTATAAATACTGGTATAAATACTGGTGTGCAAAAGAGAAGAAAAAAGTATATATATATATATATATATATATGGGGATGAGGTAGGTAGTTGGTTGGATGGGCTATTTACAGATGGGCTGTGTACAGCTGCAGAGATTGGAAAGCTGCTCTGACAGCCGATGCTTGAAGTTAGTGAGGGAGATATAAGTCTCCAACTTCAGTGATTTTTGCAATTCGCTCCAGTCATTGGCAGCACAGAACTTGAAGGAAAGGTGGCCAAAGTGGGTGTTGGATTTGGGGATGACCAGTGAAATATACCTGCTGTAGCGCATGCTACGGGTAGGTGTTGCTATGGTGACCAGTGAGCTGAGATAAGGCAGAGCTTTACCTTGCAAAGACTTATAGATGATCTGGAGCCAGTGGGTTTGGCGACGAATATGTAGCGAGGACCAGTCAATGAGAGCACACAGGTCGCAATGGTGGGTAATATATGGGGCTTTGGTGACAAAACAGATGGCACTGTGATAGACTGCATCCAATAGAGATGCAGTAGAGAAATGCTTATTGAAATTCTTGATTATCGTTGGTTACAGGGTTTCCTAGCCTCAGTGCAGTGGGCAGCTGAGAGGAGGTGCTCTTATTACCCATGGACTTTACAGTGTCCCAAAACCTTATGGAGTTAGTGCTGCAGGATGCAAATTTCTGTTTGAAAAACCTAGCCTTTGCTTTCCTAACTGACTGTGTATATTAGTACCTGACTTTGCTGAAAAGTTGCGTATCGCGGGGACTATTCAAAGATAGTGCAGTGCGCCACAGAATGTTTTTGTGCTGGTCAAGGTCAGTCAAGTCTGTAGTGAACCAAGGGCTATATTTGTTCTTAGTTCTACATTTTTTGAAAGGGGCATGCTTATTTATTGAGATGGTGAGGAAGTAACTTTTGAAGAACAACCAGGCATCCTCTACTGACGGGATAAGGTCAATATCCTTCCAGGATACCCGGGCCAGGTTGATTAGAAAGGCCTACTCGCAGAAGTGTTTTAGGGAGCGTTTGACAGTGATTAGGGGTGGTCGTTTGACCGCGGACCTATAACGGATGCAGGCAATTAGGAAGTGATCGCAGAGATCCTGGTTGAAAACAGCAAAGGTGTATTTAGAGGGAAAGTTGGTTAGAATGATATCTATGAGGGTTCCCATGTTTACGGTATTGGGGTTGTACCTGGTAGGTTACTTGATAATTAGTGTGAGATTGATGGTGTCAAGCTTAGATTGTAGGGTGGCCGGGGTGTTAACTTCTTTGGGTGCCCCAAGTAAACTGCCTGTTTCTCAGGCCCAGAAGCTAGGATATGCATATAATCTGACACCTTGGCTGAAAAACTGGTAAATGGCGATGAATGGACAGAGAGGGTCAGTTAGCTGCACACAGGGCCTGAGGTCGAGGCTGGGGCCGACAGATAAACAAAATGAAGTACTGTGTTAATGAAGAGTCCAGTAGGCATCAGCTGTGTAGCCGAGTGATCATATTGTCCAATAGGCAGCAATGGACGAAACAGGGAGCTGCTCGGCAGTCGTCACTACGCTAAGCAAGTGGGAGACACGGCCCTCAGAGTTAGCGGACCGGGGCTATTAGCTGGGTCCAGAACGACAACAACGACGCAGAGGCCGGTTTAGAGCACATCAGCCAAAATACTTCAGCAGACCAGTTGTGATGGATCGGCGGGGCTCCGTGTCGAGAAAACGGTCCAGGCCAATTGGCAAGACAGGTATTGTAGTTGGTGTACTTCGTTTGCTAGCCATGGGAATGGGCGTAGCTCGAGGCGAGCTGGTGCTTGCTTCTGGACAAGGGCGTTAGCCACGATAGCCACTCGGTAGCAGCTAGCTAGCTACGATGATCCATTGAAATGGTCCAGAGCTTGCGCCAGGAATCTGGTGATATAGTGTGGGTGGAAAAAAGCAGTCCGATGTGCTCAGGGCTGATATCGCGCTGTGCAGACTGGCAGATATTTTCCGGGCTAAAGCGGCTGGTGTCTGTGCTAAAGGTAAATACTGCTAGCAGTGGCTAACAAGCCTCTGAAGGCTAGCCTCTTATGGAGGTTCCAGTTATAAAGTCAACAACAAATAGCAGATTCATACCACGTTGGGTGAGGTGGGTTGCAGGAAGGTATATTTAATTCGAAAAAGTTTACTGAAAATTGAAAAAAGCTGAATATTTACATGGGACAAAACATGGGACAAAAACAAAGATGTCTTGCTGCTTTGCCATTTTAGAAGTGATGTCTAATCTATGTCTAATCTGCCTGGGATTTATAATTATCAATTAGCCTTTTAAAATGATAAAGTTGGATTAGGTAACACAACGTGCCATTGGAACACAGGGGTGATGGTTGTTGATAATGGGCCTCTGTACACCTATGTAGATATTCCATTAAAAATCATCAGTTTTCAGCTACAACAGTCATTTACAACATGAACAATGTCTACACTGTTTTTCTGATCTATTTTATTTTAATGGACAAAAAATGTGCTTTTCTTTCATAAACAAGGACATTTCTAAGTGACCCCAAACTTTTGAACGGTAGTGTACACTTGCTAAACTAAACATGGGTCCTGTGTTGCACAGTTGGTAGAGCATGGCACTTGCAATGCCAGGGCTGTGGGTTTGATTCATATGGGGTAAAAGTCTGAAAAAGTTAGAGCATGTACTCACTACTACTGTAAGTTGCTCTGGATAAGAGTGTCTGCTAAAATGTCAACTATATCTGTATATATGGCCACATCACATGGTTAGGAACTCCCATGTCTCTAGCTAATGCATAGGTGATGTCAATTAAGCCTTGTTCACGTTTGAAGTGACTCAAATCCATATTTTTTTGCATATCTGATTCAAATCTATTATTTTTCCTGTAGACTCAACAGGCAAAAAGCACATGAAATCAGATATTTGAAGCCATTTCAAACCTCCTTCATGTGTGATTTGAAATCAGACACAAATCTGATCCCTGGCCATGCAACCTTTTTACTTGAACAGGCAAATCTGATTTAAGTGTTTTTTATACTTATTTCGCATATGTTGTTGATTGCTAGCTACTATGTTGACAGTTTTGACAAGAATATGTGGTAGCTAACTGGCTTGTTAATTGTTTACAAACAAATGAGTGAATGTGCTACAAAGCTACCTAGCTAGCTAGTTGACAGATGTGCCTAGCCAAAAATGACTAGTTTGAAAGTTGGATTGTCTTATCCTTCACTCATGCTGCCAAACACACCCTTGTAAAACTGACCATCCTACCAATCCTCGACTTTGGCGATGTCATTTACAAAATAGCCTCCAATACCCTACTCAACAAATTGGATGCAGTCTATCACAGTGCAATCCGTTTTGTCACCAAAGCCCCATATACTACCCACCATTGCGACCTGTACGCTCTCTTTGGCTGGCCCTCGCTTCATACTCGTCGCCAAACCAACTGGCTCCATGTCATCTACAAGACCCTGCTAGGTAAAGTCCCCCCTTATCTCAGCTCGCTGGTCACCATAGCATCTCCCACCTGTAGCACACGCTCCAGCAGGTATATCTCTCTAGTCACCCCCAAAACCAATTCTTTTTTTGGCCGCCTCTCCTTCCAGTTCTCTGCTGCCAATGACTGGAATGAACTACAAAAATCTCTGAAACTGGAAACACTTATCTCCCTCACTAGCTTTAAGCACCAACTGTCAGAGCAGCTCACAGATTACTGCACCTGTACATAGCCCACCTATAATTTAGCCCAAACAACTACCTCTTTCCCTACTGTATTTAATTGATTTATTTATTTTGCTCCTTTGCACCCCATTATTTTTATTTCTACTTTGCACATTCTTCCATTGCAAATCTACCATTCCAGTGTTTTACTTGCTATATTGTATTTACTTTGCCACCATGGCCTTTTTTTGCCTTTACCTCCCTTATCTCACCTCATTTGCTCACATCGTATATAGACTTGTTTAAACTGTATTATTGACTGTATGTTTGTTTTGCTCCATGTGTAACTCTGTGTCGTTGTATGTGTCGAACTGCTTTGCTTTATCTTGGCCAGGTCGCAATTGTAAATGAGAACTTGTTCTCAACTTGCCTACCTGGTTAAATAAAGGTGAAAATCCTTTGAGGTTGTAAAAGTGTTCTTACACTATGATTTTGAACAATCAAACCAAATTGGGGCGGCAGGGTAGGCTAGAGGTTAGAGCGTTGGACTAGTAACTGAAAGGTTGCAAGTTCAAATCCCTGAGCTGAAAAGGTACAACTCTGTCAGTCTGGTCCTGAACAGGCAGTTAACCCACTGTTTGTTCCTAAGCCATCATTGAAAAAAATAATTTGTTCTTAACTGACTTGCCTCGTTAAATAAAAAAAGGGAAATGTCCAAGGCAGGCAATGTTGTCACCATAGCTTGCTACATAACTTCTAAGTGACAGGAAGCACAAGCACCAATCAGCCTACATTACAGCATTCACTATGTCTGACTGCACACAAATCCGATCTGGTCACTTGTATAACTTTCTTGGACAGTCAGTACTGTTTGGACAGTCAGTATTCTAAAACTGATTTGAAAAACAAAACAGATTTGAGCATTAAGGCCTGCAGTGTGAGGCTTCACAACCTCTTCGATTAATCATAGACTGTGTATGGCCATTTGGTTCTGTTAAACACAGTCATTTGCATAGGTGTAATGACCTGCTGCACCTGTTTGTGACTCAGGTGTTCAAGCTGAGACTAATAGACCTGACTTGTGTTCAGGACATGTTTTGAATGGGTTTAAAAAAAAAGTTGAGCATTCTCATTGGATAAGATTAGAAAGAACCTCCTCCATTTCCATCAGTTTTCCCCCTATTATGTTGTGTCTGTTGTGTATGAACCAACATTCAGTTATTGATGGACACAGACTTTCTAGGAGAGACAAGAGCTCCATCAGTCAAGGTTTGAAATAGTTTTTTTCCTCTTCAAAATCAGAATTGTTGCTTTAAAAGAAGAATTCAGTTCCCTTTTGTTCTGGAATTCTGAATTATGTTAAAGCAGGACAAAATTTATTAGGTATATTTTATGCATGCTTTATATCTTACAGGAATTAGACTTTTCCGTTTGTATTGAGGAAACACCATAAAAGGTTATTTAAATGTATGTGTATATTGTATGATCTGGTGTTGACAGTTAATTTCATGCATCTCTCTCTCTCTCTCTTTCTCTCTCTCTCTCTCTCTCTCTCTCTGTCTCTCTCAGCCTCACACTTCAGAACTACACCAAGTGAAAAGATGAATACTTCAACTCCAGCTACCAACTCTTCCCTTCCTAAAGATCTACTGGCTGTCTACTTTGCCCAAATCACATCAATCAGCACTGCTTCCTTTGCAATCAACATCATACTGGGTCTCCCCACTAATGTCTACATTCTATGGCTGATAGTGACTGAAGCGGGGACTGAAGTGGGAGGGACGATGGCTTCAGAGTTCTTCTTTCTCAACCTGGCCGTTACTGAGGTCCTCTTCTCCCTGTCTGCTATCTTTCATTTCATCAGTCTGCACGACCCCTCAATCGTTGTCTTGTACTTCTTGTTATTTTCTTATGGTTTTCTTTTCACCAGTCGTCCCCTGTTCCAGTGCTGTATCTGTGTGGAGCGCTACCTGGCAGTGGTCCACCCTGTGGTCTACCTGAGGTACAAACCCCTGAGATACAGGGTGGGGTGTTGTGGTGTTGTCTGGCTGATGGTTCTTGGATCCTGTCTGTTCTTTGTGCTGGTGAATGAAAGAGATGTTTTATTTAATGCTTACTGGGGTGAGGTTCTGATGTTGTTTTTGTTGAAGCTATTCTGCTGCCTCTCAGTTCTCAGGGCTCTGAAACGTCCTGGGCCAGGGGAAGGGGACAGGGAGGGGACAAATAACATGAAGATGAGGGCTTTTAGGATCATTTTGATTATCATGGTGGCTATGATGGTGAATTATCTTCCTTATGAGATATTTATACCTTTAAAAGGTTGTTTGACTGATGGGGATTTTCTTTTGGCATCTAACATTTGTTTCATAATCAACGTGATTACTGGGTTGGTGCAGCCCCTCCTGTACCTCCACAGGGCTGGGAAACTGCCCTGTATCACGCTCTGTAAGATAAAATAGAGGCTAGAATAGTGTAATAATTGTTTATTGATGTGTTCATGTAAGGCTCTTCTGCAAAAGAGACCTTGGTATCAACATGACTTTGCTTAAAAAAGGTTAAATGAAATACAAATTGTATATACAATATCAACATAACATTGTAAACTAATTACAACATGTTTTTAGCTGACAAATAATGTTGTGATTATATATTTGTTATATATTGCCGATGATGTGTGGGAAAATATGTATATTTTAATCCCTTCCCAATAAAGTCGAAGACAACTTTAAAAATATATTTCTAGAACTGTCAACAGGCATTACTTTCATATCTGTATTTAATAGTGACATTGGGCTATAATACCAACATTTTACAATGTATTGTCACGCCCTGACCTTAGAGATCCTTTTTATTGTCTCTATTTTGGTTGGTCAAGGCGTGAGTTGGGATGGGCATTCTATGTTGTGTTCTAGGTTGTCTAGTTCTATGTGTTTTGCCGGGTGTGGTTCTCAATAAGAGGCAGCTGTCTATCGTTGTCTTTGATTGAGAACCATACTTAGGTAGCCTTTTCCCACCTGTGTTTGTGGGTAGTTGTTTTCACCATACAGAACTGTATCGTTTCGTCGGTCGTGCTCAGTTGATTTAATAAAATACAAATTATGGACACTTACCACGCTGCGTATTGGTCCAATCCTGACTACTCTTCATCAGACGAAGAGGATCGTTACATGTATACATGGGGTATACATGGGGTTAATACACTATTTATATAAAGGTATGTGGACACCCCTACAAATGATTGGATTCTACTATTTCCACCACACCTGTCGCTGACAGGTGTACAAAATCAAGCACACAGCCATGCAATCTCCATGGATAAACATTGACAAAAGGATGGCCTTACTGAAGAGGTCAGAGATTTTTAACGTGGCACCCTGATAGGATGCTGCCTTTCCAACAAGTCAGTTTGTCAAATTTCTGCCCTGCTAGAGCTTCCCGGTCATCTGTAAGTGCTGTTATTGTGAAGTGGAAACATCTAGGAGCAACATCGTCTCAGCTGCGAAGTGGTAGGTCACACATGCTCAGGGGACCGCCGAGTGCTGAAACACGTAGCACGTAAAAAATCTTCTGTCCTCGGCTGCAACACTCCCTACCGAGTTCCAAACTGCCTCTGAAATTGGTTTCCATGGCCGCACACAAGCTAAAGATCAAGATCGTTGGCATATCTTGGGGAATGATATTTGTTAATATAGCCATTGTTTGATTTCAAATACAAACTTTTGAAGTATAGAGCGTAAGAATAAAAAATGCTTCACTGTCCCAATAATTACGGATAATTATTTAAAATAAATAATAAAATAATTTATTAGCAAAAATGGACAATATTCAGATTTTTTTTAAATCATCAGATATATATATATATATATATATATATATCTCTGATGATTTAAAAAATATATATAACTCAGCAAAACAAGAAACGTCCTTTCACTGTCAACTGTGTTTATTTTCAGCAAACTTAACATGTGTCAATTTTTGTATGAACATAACACGATTCAACCACTGAGACATAAACTCAAGTGCCACAGACATGTGACTAACAGAAATGGAATACAATTGATATGGTAGGAGAAAATCCAAAGAAAAACCATCCGGAATGTTTTTCTTTTCTTTTGGATCCCATGCTCTTACAATGGAAAGCGATGGAGCCTATAAGCAATTCCAGCTCCCAGAATGCAATTACTTTGGCTTCCACTAGATGTCAACAGTCTTTGATCAATGTTTCAGGCTTGTTTCTTCCCAAACGAAGTAGAATACTGAGTTTTGATAACTCACATTTGGACCTGCTAATTTTGCTTTTCTATTGAACATACTTCTTTCTGTATGAAATATTATAGTTGAATTACATTTTAGGTCACGTGAGGATTAACCTCTCTGAACCACCCATACCAGTTCCGGGATAAATGTCATCAACAACGCTGAATAGCATAGCGCCACAGTCTAATAATATTACTAGAAAATATTCATATTCATGAAATCACAAGTGCAATATTGCAAAACACAGCCTAGCCTTTTGTTAATCCACCTGTCATCTCAGATTTAGAAAATATGCTTTACAGCGAAAGCAATCCAAGCGTTTGTGTGAGTTTATCGATCACTAGACAAAACATTATGAACACCTAGCATCAAAGTAGCTTGGTCACGAAAATCAGAAAATCAATCAAATTAATCGCTTACCTTTGATGATCTTCGGATGTTTTCACTCTCGAGACTCCCAGTTACACAACAACTGTTCCATAAATATTATTTTTATATCCAAAATACCTCCGTTTGTTTGTCGCATTATGTTCAGAAATCCACAGGAAAGAGCGGTCACGACAATGCAGACAAATTCCAAATAATATCCATAATGTCCACAGAAACATGTCAAATGTTTTTTATAATCAATCCTCAGGTTGTTTCTAAAATATATATTCGATAATATATCAACCGGGAGTGTAGGTTTTTCAATAGGACAGGGAGAAACAATGGCCGC
Source organism: Oncorhynchus masou masou (assembly GCF_036934945.1). NCBI lineage: Eukaryota > Metazoa > Chordata > Actinopteri > Salmoniformes > Salmonidae > Oncorhynchus > Oncorhynchus masou. The sequence continues at coordinate 21,849,487 of NC_088231.1, forward strand.
TTTACTCTGTTGCGCAAACTCACTCTGAGAGCCCCCACCTAGCCACTTACGCAATGTGATCTTTCTTGCTCATTTTTCAAAATAAAAGTCAAACTATGTCTAAAGACTGACACCTTAGGAAAGCCATAGAAAAATGAATCTGGTTGATATCCCTTTAAATGGAGGATAGGCATGCATAGGAACAGAGAGTTTTCAAAATAAGAGGCACTTCCTTAATTGGATTTTCCACAGGTTTCCGCCTGCAATATCAGTTCTGTTATACTCACAGACAATATTTTGACAGTTTTGGAAACTTTAGAGTGTTTTCCATCCTAATCTGACATTTATACGCATATTCTAGTTTCTGGGGCTGAGAAATAGGCAGTTTCAAATGGGTACGTTCTTTAGCCAAAAACAAAAATACTGCCCCCTGCACGCAAAAGGTTAAGCAGACCACCATGGTGCCTGTGCCCAAGAACACTAAGGTAACCTGTGTAAATGACTACAGACCAGTAGCACTCACGTCTGTAGCCATGAAGTGCTTTGAAAGGCGGGTCATGGCTCACACCAGCACCATTATCCCAGAAACCCTAGACCCACTCCATTTTGCATATCAACACAACAGATCCACAGAGGACGCAAACTTTATTTCACTCCATACTGCCCTTTCCCACCTGGACAAAAGGAACACCTATGTGTGAATGAATGTGTGCTGATGTGAGCCAGTGAGGCCAATTCATGTGTGTTCTGGACCTACGGTTCACCAGCACGCACACAACATTTAATGGTTACGAATGTGCATTAGTGGTCTTGATACTGTGGGGTGTATTTTGGATGGGGCCTTTTCAATTCAGTTTTAAATTGGGTATGCAGAAGGATGAGATACTACGGTTGTGAAATGGGTTCTGAAGGAGGGGAAGAAATGGAAGAGGAAGTATTTTAATGGTGTTGAATGCCCTGTATCCTGACATTCTGGTGAGGCCTAATCAATCTCACTAGAAATGATCGGAACCAAGGGGGATTTAATTATAAAATGAATGAGAAACACCCGTCTCTATTCAAATTGTACTATTACTTTGATATATTATTTCCGTAGGGAGTTATAAAGAGTTGTAATTCTATGTTGATTAGTTATTCGAATTAGCTAATTTTTGATTCAAAATGTTGTTTTTCAATCATGTGTTCGAAGGGAAAAATTCCCTGTGGTCCTGGTTTTTGGGTAAATATACACAGGTACTGTGGTCAGTCTGCATATAGAAGATAAAATATATATTAATAAGAGAGGACAGTTACTTCAAATGGATTGTGATACATATATTGCTGATTTCATTTTTTTGTATTTTTGTTTCGATACAACTTTCACCAGATTGAGATACTGATCTTTCATTACAAGGCCCCTCGTGACAGAAAAACAGGGAAAAGGAGGGCTGTCATGAGAAGAGTTATTACCAGCAATAACAAGGTTCTATGTACATTCTATCAGGGATGATGTGTGCTAAATTGAGAAGCTGGAATTCGAGTCCTATACTCAAAGTAAGCACTAATGACTGTTATTTTAAATTTGGGTTGGATAATTTCTAAGATGTTTTAGTTATGATTTGGATACAGCAAGAGAGAGTTGCTACAGAATGGTCAGGGGTGGGGGCGCTGGGAAATGTATTTTGCTGAGGGAGGCTCCAGAAACCTTATCTCTAAGTGTCCAGGGAGGTTATTCATGTCCAGGAAGGTTGTTTGTTAGACAAATCACTGGATGATAGTTTGGGTCAACCATGAAAGATTTGTTGTTCTCTTTTATTTTACCATGTAATGAGAATTATAATTTCAGTCACATTAATGGGTGTATATTATCCACCACGACTAAGAGAAATATATAAAATTAGAGTTCTTCAGGACTCGTTGATAGGTGTGTCTTGCGCGGAACTTGTCCAGTTCGTTCTTTAGGAACTGTACGTTCGCCAATGGAACGGAGGGTAGAGGCCGTCTATTAGCTTGCCAACGTAATCTCGTCAGGATGTCGGCTCGTCTGTCTCTCTTGCGCTGTTGACTCCTCCTTCGAGTCCCGGTGATTAGGCCCTGGGAGCAGTGCTGCCGACTCGTTGAAGTAGAAATAATCATCCAAATTGAGGTTCGTGATCTCTGTTCTGATGTCCAGAAACTGTTTTTTTAGTCATAGGAAATTATGACGGAGACGATTAAATAAAAAAATAAGGAAAAAATTGTACGATTGGGGCCTGTAAAATGGCTGCTATCCACTGCACCGCAATCTTTTATTGCGTGTGTGCATCTACAAGTCACATTAGTAATGAATTTAATCTCTGGATGGATTCAGGATGTCAGCAGGTAGCATTAAAAATACAAACCTATGTGCAACATGGAAATGGGCTGGAATTCTAGTGGACATTTCTTTTTTTCTTCTTTTTTTAACCCCTTTTCTCCCCAATTTCGTGGTATCCAATTGTTGCAGTAGCTACTATCTTGTCTCATTGCTACAACTCCTTTACCCACGGGCTCGGGAGAGACCACCACCTTGAAAGTCATGTGTCCTCCGATACACAACCCAACCAAGCCGCACTGAAACTTCTTAACACAGCGTGCATCCAACCTATAGAAGCCAGCCGCACCAATGCGACCCGAAGGAAACACCATGCACCCGGCCACCTTGGTTAGAGCACACCTGCGCCCAGCCCACCCACAGGAGTCGCTGGTGAGCGATGAGACAAGGACTTAACCCACCACCAAGCCCTCCCTAACCCGGGCGACGCTAGGCCAATTGTGTAACCCACCACCTATAGGACCTTAACCCACCACCTATAGCAGAGCCTTAACCCACCACCTGGACATAAGCAAGACACCTTTTGTCTGCAAGCCTTATCAGCACCTTTCTGATGGCAGCCTAGTGGACATTTCTAAGCAAGACACCTTTTGTCTGCAAGCCTTATCAGTTATGTTACAATATTGCAGCGACCTTAACCCACCACCTATAGCGAACTTAAACCACCTGTCACGCCCTGGTCTTAGTATTTTGTGTTTTCTTTCTTTATTTGGTCAGGCCAGGGTGTGACATGGGTTTTGGTATGTGGTGTGTTTTGTCTTGGGGTTTTTCATAGGTATTGGGATTGTGGCTTAGTGGGGTTTGCTAGCAAAGTCTATGGTTGTCTGAAGTGGTTCTCAATCAGAGGCAGGTGTTTATCGTTGTCTCTGATTGGGAACCATAATTTAGGCAGCCATATTCTTTGAGTGTGTCGTGGGTGATTGTCCTTGTTTCTGTCTATGTGTTATTTTGCACCAGTAAAGGCTGTTCCGGATTTCGTGTTACGTTTTTGTTTTGTAGTGTTTGTGTTTAGTTGTTTTTTTAAATTAAACATGAATCTAAATAGCCACGCCGCATTTTGGTCCGACTCTCCTTCATATGAAGAAAGCCGTTACACCACCACCTATAGCGACCTTAAACCAACACCTATTGCGACCTTAAACCACCACCTATAGCGACCCTAAACCACCACCTATAGCGACCTTAAACCAACACCTATAGCGACCTTAAACCTCCACCTATAGCGACCTTAAACCAACACCTATAGCGACCTTAAACAACCACCTATAGCGACCTTAAACCACCACCTATAGCGACCTTAAACCACCACCTATAGCGACCTTAAACCACCACCTATAGCGACCTTAAACCACCACCTATAGAAACCTTTACCCACCACCTATAGAAACCTTAACCCACCACCTATAGCGACCTTAACCCACCACCTATAGCGACCTTAACCCACCACCTATAGAAACCTTAACCCACCACCTATAGCGACCTTAACCCACCACCTATAGCGACCTTAACCCACCACCTATAGCGACCTTAACCCACCACCTATAGAAACCTTAACCCACCACCTATAGCGACCGTAACCCACCACCTATAGCGACCGTAACCCACCACCTATAGCGACCTTAAACCACCACCTATAGCGACCGTAACCCACCACCTATAGCGACTGTAACCCACCACCTATAGCGACCTCGAAATGACATTCATATCTCTTGGCGTACTGTAACAGCTAAGGTGTTGGGTTAACAATTGTAAGGTCCCGTGTTCAAGGCTGTTGTCATTCATGGTGTGCCACAGACTACGCCACCTTAGAGCAGGGCTGTCAAACTCGATTCCTGTAGGGAAATATGCTTGCTGATTTTAGTTTTCTATTATTTAACCTGAAATAGATAACTGGTGTCTCCTCTCTTCATACTAGCCAAATAATGTATACATTTTGTTGGTATGACATGCTAGAAGAAATGGAAATTATTTATCAAGTTGCACAGTATAAAATGGCTAGAAGGTAGACACGGAATTGTAAAGACATCAAAATGTATCTGCAGAGGTTAATGACAGTATCTTCTGACATTTGGTCACAGTTGGCTGTAGCCTCCTCACCTGCTATAGTACTATAGTATTGAGGTCTGGATGTTTTCTCTTCTTTACAACAAGTAACAGAACGATACTTGTGTAGTTTATCACACTCATTTATTAAAGTTCCAAAGAATAAAAACACCAAGTGTAATATATACACTTTAAAAGCCTTGTACAATGTGGGTAGTATCGGCCCATTTCACTATTAAATACAGATATGAATGTAATGTTTAGTTCTAGAACTAAAATTAACATAAAAAATATATTCTTTCACTCTAGTGGGACGGGATTGAAATATACATATGTTTCCATACATCATCACCATATATAACTCATATCCAATCAAAACATTGTCTGTCAGCTGCAAACATATTGTAACTAGTTTACAATTATTCGTTTAAAAAAAACCGTTTTTTTATGCAGGGATTCATGCTGAGACCACTATCTCTTTTGCAGATGAGCCCGGCATGAACAAATCAGTAAAAAACAGTTACACAACGCATTTCTACAGGTATTTACACAATTCTACTTTGGAATCAGGTGGTAGAAACACAGGACTTCATAAAGCCTATTATATAGCCTCTATTATCTCTTAGAGAATTCTGATACAGACATGTAGATGTAAAGGAAGGGCTGCACCAACCCAGTAATCACATTGATAATGAAACAAATCCTTAATGCAAACAGAAACTCGTTAACGTTCAAACAAACTTTTAAGATTATTAAAATGATCTTAAACGCTCTCATCTTCATGTTATTTGTCCCCTCCCTCTCCCCTTCCCCGGCCCGGGACGTTTCAGAGCCCTGAGAACTGAGAGGCAGCAGAATAGCTTCAACAAAAACATCAGAAGCTCACACCAGTAAACATGAAATATAAAATGTATTTCACTCCCACACATAAAGAACAGACAGGACCCAAGCACCATCAGCCAGACAACACCACAACACCCCACCCTGTATCTTAGGGGTTTGTACCTCAGGAAGACCACAGGGTGGACCACTGCCAGGTAGCGCTCCACACAGATACAGCACTGGAACATGGGACGGCCTGTCATTAGAAAACCATAAGAAAATACCATGATGTACGAGACAATGATTATTGGGTGGTGTAGCCAGATGAAATACATGATAGCTGACAGGCAAAAGAGGACCTCAGACAAGGCCAGGTTGAGAGTGAAGAACTCTGAGACCATCGTCCCTTCCACTTCAGTCAGTATCATCCACAGGATGTAGATATTGGTGGGGAGGCCCAGGATGAAGTTGATTGCATAGGAAGCAGTGCTGATTGATTGGTCTTGGGAAAAGAAAGCAGCAAATTGATATGTAGGCAGGGAAGAGTTTGCAGATGAGGTTGAAGTATTCATATTTTCAGTTGGTGCAGTTCTGGTGTGTAATGGAAGCTGATAGAGGGAGAGAGACAGAGCAAGACAGAGATAGAAAGACAAAGTGACGGACACATAGACAGAGGGAGCGATAGATTAATGCATTCAAAAAAACATATGAACAGACAATCATATAATATAGATGTAAATGTGGATTATTACAATTACAGTTTAGTACTATAGTACTATCTAACCTTCATCCCATACATTTATTTTCAGAAATTCAGAATTTTCATTGAAATCGAAGGACATTCTAATTTTTTTTTTGTATGGGAAACTCCGTCCTCTGACCCCCCAAGAAAGTCAGAAGTGAAAACAGCAATCAATCCGATTTTTTTAGGAGAAAAAACAACCATTTCTAACCTTGACTGATGGAGCTCTTCTCTCTCCAGGAAAGTATGTCTGTCAAGAACAGAATGGTGGGTCATACACTACAGACACAACTTAACTGGGGCAAAACGGATGGAAATGGAGGAGGTGCTTCCTAACCTTATCCAATGAGAATGTTCATCTTCGTTTTTTAACCCCAATCAAAACATTTCACATTTGATGAGTCCTGAACTCAAGCCAGGTCTATGGGGCCCAGCTTGTACACCTGTGAGTCACAAACAGGTGCAGCAGGTCATTACACCTATGCAAATGATTTTGTTTGCCAGGACCTAATGGCAATGCACAGTCTATGATTGATTGAGGAGGTTTTGTAAGTGACCGCACCTTCACAGTAGCTAGGGACAGGAGATTTCCTAACCATGTAACGTGGATGTAAAAAACAGATAGAAATTATACTAAACATAAATATAAATGCAACGTGCAACAATATCTAACAATTTACTGAGTTACAGTTCATATAAGGAAATCAGTCAATTTAAATACATTCATTAGGTCCTCATATATGGATTTTACATGACTGGAATGCAGACATGCATCTGTTGGTCACAGATACCTTAAAATAAAGGGGCCTCATAATGGGATTTAGGATCTTATCAAGGTATTTCTGTGCATTGTATTTGTGGTCCGTAGCTTATGCCTGACCATATCATAACCTCATCGCCATAATGGGGCACTCTGTTCAAAACATTGACATCAGCAAACCACGAGCCGACATGACACAACACACGTGGTCTGCGTTTGTGAGGCCAGTTGGACGTACTGCCAAATTCTCTAAAACAATTTTAGAGGCGGCTTATGGTAGAGAAATTAATATTCAACTATCTCGCAACAGCTCTGGTCGACATGCCTGCCGTCAGAATGCCAATTGCACGCTCCCTAAAAACTTGAGACAACTGTAGCATTGTCTAGTGTTGCAAAACTGCACATTTTAGAGTGGCATTTTATTGGCCCCAGCACAAGTTGCACCTGTGTAATAACCATGCTGTTTTATCAGCTTCCAAAAAATGATGAAATGGCTTTAGAAGCTTCTGATAGGCTAATTGACAACATTTGAGTCAATTGGAGGTGTACCTGTGGAATGTATTTGAAGGCCTACCTTCAAACTCACTGCCTCTTTGCTTGACATCGTGGGAAAATCAAAATCAAAAATGTAGACCTCCACAAGTCTAGGTCATCCTTGGGAGCAATTTCCAAATGCCTGAAGGGACCACTTTAATCTGTACAAACAATAGTACGCAAGTATAAACACCATGGAATCAAGCAGCCGTCATACCGCTCAGGAAGGGGATGCATTCTGTCCCCCAGAGATGAACGTACTTTGGTGTGCAAATCAATCCCAGAACAACAGCAAAGGACCCTGTGAAGATGCTGGAGGAAACAGGTACAAAAGTTTCTATATCCACAGTAACGGGTCCTATATCGGCATAACCTGGATGCCACTCAGCGAGGACTGTCCTCTGATTTAATGAAACAAAAATTGAACTGTTTGGCCACAATGACCATCGTTATGTTTGGAGGAAAAGGGGGAGGACTTGCAAGCCAAAGAACACCATCCCAACCGTGAAGCATGGGGTGGCAGCATCATGTTGTGGGGGTGCTTTGCTGCAGGAAGGACTGGTGCACTTCACAAAATAGATGGCTTCATGAGGAAGGTAAATTATGTGGATATATTGAAGCAACATCTCAAGACATCAGTCAGTCATCTCAGATTTTCAAAAATGAACCATAGCAAATCAAGCATTTGTGTAAGAGTATTCCAAGCTAGCTTAGCATTTTTGATAACCAAATAAATAAAATCATTTACCGAAGAAGTTAAAGCTTGCTTCCAAATGGGTCTTCCAAGTGAACAATGACCCCAAGCATACTTCCAAAGTTGTGGCAAAATGGCTTAAGGACAACAAAGTCAAGGTGGCCACACAAATCCCTGACCTCAATCCTATAGAATATTTGTTGGCAGAACTGAAAACGTGTGGAAGCCTGCTTTCCCCTCAGAATCCCATTGAAAAATACCAAGGAAGCCTACAAACCTGATTCAGTTACACCAGCTCTGTCAGGAGGAATGGGCCAAGTTTCATCTTGGTTTTCACCGGCAACAGACAATATCTTTGCAGTTCTGGAAAAAAGTTTTTTCTTTCCAAAGCTATCAATTATATGCATAAGAGCATCCCAAAACGTTTGACCCAAGTTAAACAATTTGAAGGCAATGCTACCACATTCTAATTGAGTGAATGTAAACTTCTGACCCACTGGGAATGTGATGAAAGAAAATAAAGCAGAAATAAATCATTATCTCTACTATTATTCTGACATTTCACATACTTAAAATAAAGTGGTGATCCTAACTGACCTAAGCCAATTAAATTTTACTCCGATTAAATGTCAAGAATTGTGATAAACTGAGTTTAAATGTATTTGGCTAAGGTGTATGTAAACTTCCGATTTCAACTTTATCTTTTATACATGAGCATCTTGTATATGTCTGTATCAGCTTTGCACATCTGTTTTGGAGGATTTGGTCCCATTCTTCCTTGCAGATTTTCTCAAACTCTGTTTAGTTAGATGAGGATCGGCAGAGAACAGCAATCTTCAACTCTCTCAACTCTTATCAGTCTCCCAGTGACGCTGAAAAGCATCCCCAAAGCATGATGCTGCTACCAGTATGCTTCACGGTAGGGATGGTGTTTGACGGTGAGACTATTAGTTGCCTATTAGCTGTCAAATTGTTCATGAAGAAATGGGAGAATATTGCAGTTGACAGATTCAGGGAAAGGAGCATTGCTTTATCAAATCCTCCTCCAGAGTCAAATGCAGGTAAAATTCTATATAATATCTGAAAGAGCATATTATGCAGTTCTATGACACATACCTTTTTCAAATAACTCTCAAATGCAAGAGGTGCAACATTTTATCCAAATTGCACTGTTTCCAAGAATATCAGTGCTGCCCATGCATTCAGCCCATGACCACTCGTGTGTTACTCTGGCTACTGTAAGCAAAAACGAGTAACATAATGAACCTGAAGTTTAAATATGCTATTCTGTCACCAATGGATGAATGGGGGCTAGAAACCAGATTGAAACTGATCATGGTGCATGTGACTTCAGTTAAGTTGGAGTGGTGTAAAGCTCACTGCCATTGGACTCTGGAGCAGTGGAAACGTTTTCTCTGCAGTGATGAATCAGGCTTCACCAAATGGCACTCCAACGGACAAATCTGGGTTTGGTGGATGCCAGGAGAACACTACCTGCCAAATGCATAGTGCCAATTGCAAAGTTTTGGTGTTTGTGGAAGAATGGTCTAGAGCTGTTTTTCATGGTTCAGATTAGGCCCCCATAGTTCCAGTGAAAGGAAATCTCAACACGACAGAATACAATGACATGCTAGGCAATTCTGTGCTTCCAACTTTGTGGCAACAGTTTACAGAAAGCCCTTTCCTGTTTTCAGCATGACAATGTCCCTGTACACGAAGCAAAGTCCATCCAGAAATGGTTATGATCGATGAGGAAAATCTTGACTTGCCTGAACAGAGCCCTGCCCTCAACCGCATCATACACCGTTGGGTTGAAATGGGACACAGACTTCAAACCAGGCCTAATTGCCCAACATCTATGCCCGACCACACTAATGCTCTTGTGGCTGATTGGAAGCAATTCCCCGCAGCAATTTTCCATCATCTCGTGGAAAGTCTTTCCAGAAGAGTGGAGGCTGTTAAAGCAGCAAAGGGGGGACCAACTCTATATTAATATTCATGATTTTGGAATGAGATGTTCGACAAGCAGGTGTCCAGATACTTTTGATTGTGTAGTGTAGAGCACTGACAAAAGGAGGGCCTGCCCTCTGCCTTCCTTCCTACACACCTGTGTGCTGTATCAGATTGCCTTTGACCTGACATGCAGAAAGCGTGTTTACTCTGACTCCAAAATCCAGTTAAATTACAGGTTGCAATGCAACAACAAAGGGAACAAACGCCAAGGGGATGAATAGGCACATAACAATTTCAAGCAGTATAGACAGAATACATGGTTAACATTTGCCATTCACCTCTGCGAGGTCACATTTATACATTTATTTTAAAATAAAATGTGATTTTTGAAAACAAAAATAAATGATAGTCAAGAAATAGGTGGAATAAATCATGTGCATCTTGATCAAATATAAATAAAACAAAGTTTTCATCACTATTGTTTTGTTTTTCTTCAACTGAACACATTTCACGTACAGTTTTTATGTAAATGATAAATGAGCCCCATTGAACACAAATTAACGCCAAGGACACACCACATGAGGGACAGAGTTTAACTGTGTGTGTGTTTGTTGCAAATACATTTATTACACTTGATTCAAGTGTACTGTGTCTTCCTGTCCTTCTTGGGGCCACACACATCGCAGTGCTTCTTGTTGTTGCTACCGGCTGCAATCTGGATTGATGAACACTTACTTCAGGAATGTTACTAACATCTCACTCACATCTATTGTTACAGCAGGTCAAGGTAGGAGAGACAGACACATGCAACAACATCACTAACACTTACTTCAGGAATGTTACTAACATCTCACTCACATCTATTGTTACAGCAGGTCAAGGTAGGAGAGACAGACACATGCAACAACATCACTAACACTTACTTCAGGAATGTTACTAACATCTCACTCACATCTATTGTTACAGCAGGTCAAGGTAGGAGAGACAGACACATGCAACAACATCACTAACACTTACTTCAGGAATGTTACTAACATCTCACTCACATCTATTGTTACAGCAGGTCAAGGTAGGAGAGACAGACACATGCAACAACATCACTAACACTTACTTCAGGAATGTTACTAACATCTCACTCACATCTATTGTTACAGCAGGTCAAGGTAGGAGAGACAGACACATGCAACAACATCACTATGCAACAACATCACTAACAACTTCAGGAATGTTACTAACATCTCACTCACATCTATTGTTACAGCAGGTCAAGGTAGGAGAGACAGACACATGCAACAACATCCCTAACACTTACTTCCCAGGAATGTTACTAACATCTCACTCACATCTATTGTTGGAGTTGTTGGATCTGTTGGGGTGACAGTGCAGGAATGTTACTAACATCTCACTCACAATGGGGCACCAGCATCCTCCTCCTGAATCCTCCTCACGATGGCTGCAGAAGCTGGGGTCCTTGGGACATGTTGCCTCCTCTTGAGGTCTTATTGATGCTTTGTCCATCTCCTCAAGAAAGAAACGTCTCTTCTGGAGCTTCCTTCTGTTCCAATCTGTTTTCAACGCCATCCAGAAGACAAGAGCATTGTAGGCTGTGGCTCTGGCTTGTTTTTTCAAACTGTTCCTACAATTGTCAGCTTCTTCATGAGGAGCTCCTTTCCCTGCGTATTGTTATTGCATGTGATGTGTGGCCACGTCCAGGACTACCATCATCCCGTGGTTCTTCTCAGGGGCTCCTCCATGTAGCTTCCCCATATACACTTGCAAGTTCCACGCACAGTATATGATAAAGCAGCATCCATATTTTGCTGGTTTAGACGGTATGCACTGCCTGAAGGGGCAGTGGCCCCTAAATGGTGAAAGCTGCTCATCAACAGTAACGTTGGGTCCAGGGTAACAGGGGCAGGAGGTCCACCCACTTGTCCCACACTGACCTGATTGCTGCTGGCTTGTCTCTCTGCCGACAAGCTGGTCTGGTGTCTCTGGTATCGAAGCAAATAATCCTGGAAATAATGTGGATGTTTTCCAGAGACATTTTTGCACAAAAAAGTTCTCTGCCAGTTTCTGCATCCCACAGAGATTCTGTGGATTCCCCTTTGGATCTGAAAACACCAGCAAGGATAAGAACCCCAAAGTATGCATGTAAATGAGTTTGGTCCATCTCCTTCCATCTCTCTCCAAAAACACAACTTCCTCTCAAAATTAGTTTTTGGGATGGTGTCTGGGATGAACAGTTCAAAAGAAGACTATATTTGTAACCTGGTTTTATCCTTATCACTGTGGCAGCCGTTGGGCAAGAACACCATTCAATTTCACCATTTTTTGCCATCCATATTTCTCCTCCTGCTGATGATCTGGATGCTGATGGGCTGGTCCTGGGGCTGGCTTAGTGTCAATCTCATCTTCTTCCAACTCACTTTCAGACTCCGAAATGACAGAGACATGATCCTCTTCATCTTCCAAAGTGGAAGACGCTCCTTCCACACTAGCTTCTCTCTCTGCAAAAATCCTTTCTGAGGCCCCTGGGCAGAGATTTTTTTGCCGTACTGATTGATTGTGGGAAGGAGCACCATATGCAAAGCTATTTATTTGTTTTGTCCTTCCCTCAATTTGCAGCTGGCTGGGGTAGAGTGTGGGAAAATACAGATTTCTTAAACAATGTATCGAAATAATTTATCAAAATAATGTTTTGTAATAACATTGTGCAAGTTCATTGTGCAAGTTCATGCAAGACATTGTGTAGTTTCACACACTACAAATGGTAAAGAGTTGAGAGAAGCAGGAGAGATGCAGGGAGACAGACAGGCACACAGTTAACATTTGGTTTCCTTTTGATTGGTTTTCACCTACACACACACTATTCCACACTTGTATTACCCTCGGGTCCAGTGGACCTTAACACAACATTTGTAATATAAATGTGTAGGGGGGTGCAGAGTGGGCACTCAATGAAAATGTGTTATTTTACATGTTCACAGAAAATGAGCCAAGACGAATGAGTCTCGGGTTGAAAAAATAATTAATTGTATCATTAGTCTTTTAGTAAACATTGGAAATGGGTCCCACAGACCCGAACACCACACAAGGGTTAAGATAAAATGGTCCACCATGTTACAGTCAACTGTTACTTTAATCGTAACATTTTATAGTCATTTGTCTTAATTTAACCTCTGGCAATTGGAAAACATGTTGTTTTTTTATCATGTTCGAACGTGTTCTTTTTGACGGAATGTTACAATTAGGTGAAATAAACTTTTTTTTAAACAAAATTACACTACAAAAAGCAATCTATTCATGGAACTACTCAGTCACCTCTTCCTCCCAGCCCTGTGGAGGAAGAGGTGGGGCTGATACAGGACAATATCCCAGCCCTGTGGATGTAGAGGTGCGGCTGATAGAGGACAATGTACCGGCCCTGTGGAGGTAGAGGAGAGGCTGCACTATCCACAGATCACAATGATGGAGAAAGAAATGGATAGTGACAAAACAACACAACGCGATCAAGGACATATTTACAAAGACATAATTACAATCATAGAGAGTTAGGTTACCATCATAGACACCATGATATTTATAATGAATGTATTAAACACCCTCATATTCATGTTATTACCCCCTAATTTTCCACTCCCCTGTTTTTTTTTTTTTTTTTTTTGCAGATGGGTCCAGAAATACTTTGCATGATCTGTTGCTTTTATAACAATCCTCCTCTTCTCTCCTACCTCTCTCCTCTCTTTCCACTCCCTTTCTCTTCTCTTCCCCCTCCTTCCTTCCATCACTTCCTCTCTCTTCTCTCTCTCCCCTCCCTCTCTCCTCTCTTCCCCCTCCCTCTTCTCTCTCCCCTCCCTCTCTCCTCTCTTCCCCCTCCCTCCTTCTCTCTCCCTCCATCTCTCCTCTCTTCCCCCTCCCTCCTCTCTCCCCTCCCTCTATCCCTCTCCCTCCTTCTCTCTCCTCTCCTCTCTCCCCTCCACTCCCTTTCTCTTCTCTTCCCCTCCTTCCTTCCATCACCTCTCTTCTCTCTCTCCCCTCCCTCTCTCCTCTCTTCCCCCTCCCTCTTCTCTCACCCATCCCTCTGTCCTCTCTTCCCCCTCCCTCCTTCTCTCTCCCCTCCATCTCTCCTCTCTTCCCCCTCCCTCCTTCTCTCTCCCCTCCCTCTCTCCTCTCTTCCCCCTCCCTCCTTCTCTCTCCCCTCCCTCTCTCCTCTCTTCCCCCTCCCTCCTTCTCTCTCCCCTCCATCTCTCCTCTCTTCCCCCTCCCTCCTCTCTCTCCCCTCCATCTCTCCCCTTCCCCCTCCCTCTCTCTCCCCTCCATCTCTTCCCTTCTCCCCCTCCCTCTCTCTTCTCTCTCTCCCCTCCCTCTCTCCCCTCTTCCCCCCTCTCTCTTCTCTCTCCCCTCCCCTCCCTCTTTTTCTGTCTCTTTTAGAGAGATCTTTTCCCACGGTATGGAAGAGGTGACCCGAGAGAGAAATTAAAATATAAACCAGTGAACATAAACAATTTTTTTCAATCGGTCTACTTTTTGTAATTGAAGCCAGTGTTTGAGTATTTAAAAGTAGAACAATTCAACTGTTAACTTGTACCCTGATGTTTACCTACTTATGCAGCATCCTTCTGATTTGAATACAGATAATTCAGCAGTGTGGTTTCCCATCGGCCTCCATGTGCAACAAGGGAAATGTACTGATTTCCATGTTTAACTCAGGCATGAACCATTAGCTTCCCCCAGCCACAGCTAGCCACTGTGCTAAACCGGCTAACTTCTTGTTAACATCTTTTTATATACAGAAGCTATTTAAAATATATATATTTCAATGACTCACTGCAACAGTTGATTTCAGTAAAAGGGAATTCTTCGTCGATTTAAAAAATAATAATACATGTATTCATTATACATAATGGAATAAGCAACATTTAATAATATATTTAATCCATATTGCGCTTTTCATAACAAGATTCTCAAAGTCTACATTTAACTAAATGATCTCTTGACCTCTGACACAGAGTTTTACATCAAAGCTCCAGTCATTTGCATCAGCAGCCTGAGCCACTGGTCATGTTTGTTGCTCAGCCGCTTTGACTGTCTAATCAGAACACATTTGAAGCAAGGATGACCTTGTATGTGTCCTGCATGGCACTCTATTCACTATTTAGTGCACTACTTTTGTCCAGGGTCCAAAGTGCTCTGGTTAACAACAGTGAACTGTATAGGGAATAGGGTGCCATTTTGGACTTCACTGCTTTTACCTTCAAACAAACAAACTAAACTAAACCTAAACCACAGAATCAATCCATTTAAATCACTGTTCAGAGCAGCATTGTCATTAGGAATGAAAATGAAAACATTTAAACATGCTTTTGAACATATTATATGAATGGTTGTAACACATCAGTAACTAACCATAAAACATAATTGAAAAATTACGTAGATAAAACGCCATGAAGAAGAGAGCATTTGTAATGGATGTGAAACGCTAGCTTAGTTAGCGGTGGTGAGCGCTAAATAGTGTTTCAATCGGTGACGTCACTTGCTCTGAGACCTTGAAGTAATAGTTCCCCTTGCTTGCCCGTGACTTTTGTGGAGCGATGGGTAACGATGCTTCGTGGGTGACTGTTGTTGATGTGTGCAGAGGGTTCGCGACCGGGTATGGGTGAGGGGACGGTCTAAAGTTATACTGTTACACATTCACAATCGTCTCCGTCGTCATGGCCATGATGTTGATTAACAACCTTCCCACAAAGGTAATTTACGTTCTGTACGACTCCATTGCATTCAAAGTGTTCTGCTTCTCCATGCTCTCAACATGTTACTCCTGGTGTTCTGTGCTAGTCTCTCACTATTACAATAGCAGGGTGAGGTTAACAGTTTTGGGGGGGTATGATATTTGTGTGTAGTTCTCATTCATCATTATTCAAGATTCATTCAGGTTTATGTATAATCGTAATCAGGAGGGAATAAGCAAGAAATCCATAATTGTGCACTCCTGGGTTTGATTCATTCCCTCTTATCTGGAAAGATTACGTATCAATCTTCTTGCTTCAGCGTTCACCTTTGTGTCTGTATCTAGTAGTGAGATGGGACGATAAGACATACTTTGGCTGACACCACGCATGACTGTGAGTCGCCTCCGATACAAGCGTTGGATAAATGGCTGTCACGGCCGTTGAAAGAAGTGGAGCGAAGTGGAGCAAGGTGCAGCGTGGTGAACGTTCATTTTCTTTTATTTGAATTGTCGACAACAAAACAACAAACAAAGAAACAACCGTGAAGCTCACATGGATATAGTGCCACTAACAAAAGTCACTACCCACTTCGAAAGGAGGGAAAGGGCTACCTAAGTATGGTTCCCAATCAGAGACAACAACAGACAGCTGTCCCTGATTGAGAACCATACCCGGCCAAAATAGAAATAAAGAAACATAGAACACAAAACATAGAATGCCCACCCAAAATCACACCCTGACCAAACCAAATAGAGGCATAATAAGGTTCTCTAAGGTCAGGGCGGGACAATGGCATAATTAGACATGGGTAAAAAAAAAGTTTATTTCATGTTTACTGAAAAAACAAACATATTTTGTATCTTGCATATTTAATGTGTGCATAACTTCTCAAGTAGCTGCTTTTTTATTTTTATAGAGCAGATGAAAATATGACAATAATAAGGTCAAAAAATGTCAAATCAAAAACAATTAGTTATTTTTGCATACACACTTTGGTCTCTTAGATAGGTTTGGGTCCAATCAGAGAAGGCACGTCGGGGGGTCACGTCGACGTTCACAGGGACGGTTGTTTCCCTCTACGCACCTCAGTTCCCCATCCACTGCTTCCTCACCTACATCCTGCTCTTCTGCAGCCTCTCCATCCTCTATGCCCTGAAGCGCAAAAAAACTGGACCAGTGAGAGATGGAGAGAAGAGGAGGGGGGAGGGAGAAAGAAGGGAAGAACGCCATGAAGAAGAGAGCGTTCACAATCGTCTTGGTCGTCCTGGTGATGATGTTGATCAACATCTGTCCGACCGTGGTCATTTACCTGCTGTAAGACTGCATCAGAGCTGAAGTGTCCTGCCTGCTCGATGTCCTCAAAATGTTACTCCTGGTGTTTTGTGGGTTGGTACATCCCTCATTCTACCTGCACAGGAGTAGGAAACGACCCTGCTGCCTCAGGGGGCAGTGAGAGAGAGGTGGCACAACCATAGAAATAGATTTGGGTACACTCAAGATGGCCGCCGGTCCACCCATCTCACAACATTAACTTAAATGGCTAAACCCTTCTCGCTATTATAGATCTAATGGGTCGCTCCTTTGTATATGTTAATGAATATTTCAAGGGATATGGCGACATTTTTCTTCTTTCCCAGAGTCCATTGAACTCCTGGATACCGTTTTTATGTCTCTGCATCCACTATGAAGGAAGTTAAAGGTGGTTTTGTGAGCCAATGCTAACTAGTGTGTGCAAAATGATCGGAGCTCTAAAGGAACGGATAACACTCGTGGCGACCTGCAATTTCCTCCTTCCTGGAGGTACAGACATAAAACTGGTATTCATGAGTTCATATGACTCTGGTTTAAATAAAGTACTTCATGGCCAGAATCTTACACTGTCCCAATAAGCACCAAAGATAAAGAACAAGACAAATCCCCATGTGTACTGTACACAGCTTAATGTATGCGGAATGATAAGATAACAAACTATAGGTAGCGAATATACTGTATATGACTGGCATATTTTATTTAAATCTTAACCCTTAAACTAACCTTAAATCCAAAACTAACCCTAACCTTAGCCCTAAAGTTAACCCCTTACGTTACCCCAATCTCCCTAAACGTTACCTTAACCCTTACGCTAACCATAAACCCAAACCAAACCTTAGCCCAAAAGCTAATCCATCATGCTACACCCATCCCTGTATACCTAACCTTAGCCCTACATTTAAATCATTTCAATCCATGTGCCTAATCCTACACGTTGGATCAGCCTGGTTGAATATACACTTCCTAAACTATGTTTGTTTCTGTTGTGTTTTTTTACGGCCACGTCACATTGCTAGTAAGTCTCCTGTCCCTAGATGCAGTCACTAACAAAACCTCCTCAATCAATAATAGGCTGTGTATGGTCATTAGGTCCAGTCAAACATAATCATTTGCATAGGTGTAATGACCTGCTGCACCTGTTTGTGACTCACAGGTGTACAAGCTGGGCCAAATAGACCTGACTTGTATCAGGACTCACCAAATGGAAATAGTGTTTTAATAGGGAAAAAACTAAGATGAGCATTCTCATTGGATAAGGTTTGGAAGTACCTCCTCCATTCCATGTTTTGACCGTGTTATGTTTTATCTGTTGTAAATGAACCAGCACTACGTTATTTTAACAGACACATACTTCCAGTAGAGAGAAGAGCTCCATCAGTCACACTCACTCTCTGTGTTTTTCTCAGTTTCTATCTGTCTCTTCCTCCCTCTCTATCTCTCTCTCAGCTTCCATCACACATCAGAACTGCACCAAGTGAAGGGATGAATAACTCAACCTCAGTTGCAAACTCTTCCCTGCCTGTATATCCATTTGCTGCCTATTTGTCCCAAGACCAATCAATCAGCACTGCTTGCTATGCAATCAACTTTATCCTGGTTCTCCCCACCAATATCTATGTCCTGTGGCTGATACTGACTGAAGAGGAGGGAGGATGACTTCAGAGTTCTTCGCTCTCAACCTGGCTGTGTCTGAGATCCTCTTCTGCCTGTTTTCTATTTTGTATTTTGTCTGGCTAAACCACCCCATAATCATTGTCTCGTACATCATGGTATTTTCTTATGGTTTTCTAATGACAGGCCGTCCCCTGTTCCAGTGCTGTATCTGTTTAGAGCGCTACCTGGCAGTGGTCCACCCTGTGGTCTTCCTGAGGTACAAACCCCTGAGATACAGGGTGGGGTGTTGTGGTGTTGTCTGGCTGATGGTGCTTAGGTCATGTCTGTTGTTTATGTTTGGAAGTTGAATCACTTTTACATTTTATGTTTACTGGGTTGAGTTTGATGTTGTTTTTGTTGAAGCTATTCTGCCTCCGCTCAGTTCTCAGGGCTCTGAAACGTCCCGGGCCAGGGGAAGGGGAGAGGGAGGGACAAACAACATGAAGATGAGGGGCTTCAAGATCATTCTGCTTATCATGTTGTCTATGGTGGTGAACTGTCTTCCGTATCAGGTTTCTATACCTTTAAAAGGTTATTTGAACGTTGGATTGTTTTTGTTAGCCTTAAGGAATTCACCATCAATGTGATTAATGGGTTGGTGAAGCGCCTCCTCTAACTCTACAGGGCTGAGAAACTGTCCTGTATCAGAGGTCTCTAAGAGATAATAGAGGCTAGATAATAGGCTTTATGTAGTCCAGTAGGTCTACCACCTGATTCCACAGGTGAATTATGTAATTGATGTG
Organism: Oncorhynchus masou masou; assembly: GCF_036934945.1. NCBI lineage: Eukaryota > Metazoa > Chordata > Actinopteri > Salmoniformes > Salmonidae > Oncorhynchus > Oncorhynchus masou. The sequence continues at coordinate 21,868,785 of NC_088231.1, forward strand.
TATATAGATATGAATAGTGTAATTATTGTTTAGTAATGTGTTCATGCAGGTGTCATCTGCAAAATAGATCGCAGTCTCAGCATGACTCCCTGCTTAAATAAAAGTTAAATCAAATAGTTCTATAAACAGTACCTGTCAAAGGTTTGGACACACCTACTCATTCAAGGGTTTTTCTTTATCTTGACTATTTTAGACATTTTATTTTTATTTTACCTTTATTTTACTAGGCAAGTCAGTTAAGAACAAGTTCTTATTTTCAATGACGGCCTAGGAACAGTGGGTTAACTGCCTGTTCAGGGGCAGAATGACAGATTTGTACCAGATTTGTACAGATTTGTACCTACATTGTAGAATAATAGTGAAGACTTTTCAACTGAAATAACACATATGGAATTATGTAGTAAACAAGATCACATGTTCAATTTTTTATATATATTTTCTCCAATCTTTAGAGGTTAAATTAAGAGAAAGAACTATACAAGTTTACAATTGAAGTAACAGGGTTGACCATTTAATCTTAAATCAGCCATACCTACCCTTCTGGGGAACTAAGATTGTTGCGAGCAGCAGGGAGGGAGAAACTAAAACAAGCTTAACAAATCATTTGAACTTATTTGCCTACAATATGACAGCGCTTGTCTGTGCTCTGCTCGACGTCTAAAATTGTACCCTATACACTATATAGTATAGTACACTCATTTTGTTCAGGGCCCGTAGGTCTCTGGTCAGAAATAGTTCACATCATAGAGATTAGGGTGCCATTTTGAACGCACATTGGTTTACAATACAAGATTGAGATGACATGACACTCAGTTGTAGCAAGGCAGGAAAGGGTAGAGATGTGAATATTTAGTATCAGGTTATCAGGTCCAGCATCTGTGAGAGACACAATACACCACACTTCAGAGAACAGAGACACAGCATCAATAGGTTACAGGTGAGAAATCATTTTTTCATTTGAATTAAAATTTAGATTGATGTAGATTGATGTAGCTTTTGAATAAAAACACAAGATGTAGAAAATAAAATATTTTAATCTGAATATTGGCAATTTTGAAAATATATGGACACGTTATGATATTTCATGTTTACAAAGTGATCACGTGTGGTGCATTTTTCATCGACAAAGGTTTGTAACAGTTTCTCTTAATTAGCTTCCTCGGGATCTTTGAGTGCTTCATTGTGATTCTAAAAATGCTGCACACCTAGTTGATGGAACTCAGAGTTTTACATGTATTTTTCAACCAGGGTAAACCAAAGGCTTCAGCAGAGTAATATCTAAGATCATATTGCATATATAAGATGAGTTAAGTCTGCAATTATAGCGAGATAAATACTTTGCATGATCCTGCTGCTTGTATAACTTTCCTCCTCTTCCCCTCCCTTTCTCGTCTCTCTCTCTCCCGCTCCTTCTCTCTTTACCCTCCCTCCCGCCTTCTGTCACATTATCTCTCTCTACCTCTACCTCTCTCTCTCCCTCTGTACCTCTCTCTCTTTACCCTCCCTCCCGCCTTCTGTCACGTTATCTCTCTCTACCTCTACCTCTCTCTCTCCCTCTGTACCTCTCTCTCTCCCTCTGTACCTCTCTCTCTCCCTCTACCTCTCTCTCTCTCTCCCTCTCTACCTCTCTCTCTCTCTCTACCTCTCTCTCTCCCTCTACCTCTCTCTCTCCCTCTGTACCTCTCTCTCTCCCTCTACCTCTCTCTCTCTCTCTACCTCTCTCTCTCCCTCTACCTCTCTCTCTCCCCTCTACCTCTCTCTCTCCCTCTCTACCTCTCTCTCTCCCTCTACCTCTCTCTCTCCCTCTGTACCTCTCTCTCTTTTTCTCCTTTCTTACAGTTCTCAAGAATTTTCACACATTACAGTTGACATGAACTTATCTACAGTCAATGATTCATCCACATCTCCCATCTCCCTCATTGATCCGGGTGTACAGGGTGTTCAAGTGGCACATTTTGTCCCCATGTTAACTGCTTCCTATGCAATCAACATCATCCTGGGTCTCCCCACCAATGTCTACATCCTGTGGCTGATACTGACTGGAGCTGGAGGGACGATGGCATCAGAGTTCTTCGCTCTCAACCTGACCGTGTCTGAGATCCTCTTCTGTCTCTTTAATGCCGTCCGCATAGCTGAACTCCAGTCAGACAAACATGTCCAGTCTGATGTTGTCCACAAAGTTGCTGCATTTTCTTTTGGGTTAATTTTCTCTGGTCGTCCCCTGTTCCTGTCCTGTATCTGTGTGGAGCGCTACCTGGCGGTGGTCCATCCTGTGGTCTTCCTGAAGTACAAACCCCTGAGATACAGGGTGGGGTGTTGTAGTGTTGTCTGGCTGATGGTGCTTGGGTCCTGCTGTCTATCTTTGTTTGAGAATCTTACACCAGTGTCGTTCTACTCTGGCCTTGTCCAGTCACTGGTCTATTTTATGCTGATGTCATTCTGCTGCCTCTCAGTTCTCTGGGCTCTGAAACGTCCAGGGCCAGGGGATGGGGACAGGGAGGGGACAAACAGCATTAAGATGAAGGCCTTTAAGATCATTTTGATTATCCTGGTGTATGCTACTGTGTCTCAACTCCCAGTGGTAGTGATGGTTCTGACTCATAAATACATTCCCTACATTAACTTTTTTACAGGCATGGCCATTTCTTATGGCATCGTCTTAATCTCTGGGTTTGTGCAGCCCCTCCTCTACCTCCACAGGGTTGGGAAGCTGCCCTGTATCAGAGGTCTCTAAGACAAAAAGTCTAAATCTCTTCAACCAATTAGTGCTTTAAAAATGTTATATATCACTGATTTTGTTTCACAAGTAATAATGTTTGAATGTATTTCCAATGTAATCAGTAGAAAGTGATGGTGTGATTTCCCCATGTTTTGTTCTGATAATATTGGGTCTGTGATGTATGTACCCACATACTATAGAATGTAAACCAGCCCAAGAACTTCCTAAATCGTCCACATGTATCATTGAAATGTTGATATACAGGCCGGCATTAAATCTGATTGCAATAGTAGACAATGCAGCTTTTAAAGGCAATGGTGTTCGCAGAGAGGACATTCAAGGTAAATGCTGCACATGTCAGCTCAACTGGAAATTACCATGAAAGGTCAAGCATGATATGACATGATTTTGTACTGAATTCTGGCCATAATTTACTTGTTTGTAAATAGACCTGGTGTCTTTCTGTTTCAACTTTAGCTTGATATTTATTGGCAGAGAGACAGACCATTCCACTGGCTAATTCAGAAACAGACTGGCACCAAACATTTACATGTGTTTTCTTTTGAAATGGTAGATGGTGATTGTGCTTGAAAGTTACAATGTAGATATTGTTGGGTTGAAGAGATTAAATACATACATATTAAGCTGCTCCCTGTCTGTCTGTCTTCTTTTATGAGAAAAAATAAAATGCATGTCCATATTTTTTTTATAGATAAAAACAATAATTATAATAACTATTATTTTATTTCAGTATATTTATCCTTCAAATCAATGGGCAGGTCCAGCTATGATGGTGTCATAAAATTGGAAGGAGGGATGGAGGGCGGAAGCTACGGAGGGAGGGAGTTAGGGTTGGAGACAGGGATGGAGGGCGGAAGCTACGGAGGGAGGGAGTTAGGGTTGGAGACAGGGATGGAGGGCGGAAGCTACGGAGGGAGGGAGTTAGGGTTGGAGACAGGGATGGAGGGCGGAAGCTACGGAGGGAGGGAGTTAGGGTTGGAGACAGGGATGGAGGGCGGAAGCTACGGAGGGAGGGAGTTAGGGTTGGAGACAGGGATGGAGGGCGGAAGCTACGGAGGGAGGGAGTTAGTGTTGGAGACAGGGATGGAGGGCAGAAGCTAAGGAGGGAGGGAGTTAGTGTTGGAGACAGGGATGGAGGGCGGAAGCTACGGAGGGAGGGAGTTAGGGTTGGAGACAGGGATGGAGCGCGGGAAGCCTTTGTCAGAAGTAATGCACTAAATTGGAAGTAGGCTGCCATCTGGAATGGGAGGGATTCATTCTTGCCTTTTAACTCTTTCTCCCTCTTTTACCACTTTCTTGTTTTTGGTCCAGACTGTCTCTCTCTCTGTGTTTCTCTCTCTCTCGCTCTCTTTCTCTATCTCTCTCAAATTAAATACAATTTTATTTGTCACATGCGCCGAATGCAACACCTTACAGTGAAATGCTTACTTACAAGCCCTAACCAACAATGCAGTTAAATAATAAATAAAAGTAACTAATAATTAAATAGCAGCAGTGAAATAACAATAGCAAGGCTATATACAGGGGGTACCGGTATAGAGTCAATGTGCGGGGGCACTGGTTAGTCGAGGTAGTATGTACATGTAGGTAGAGTTATTAAAGTGACTATGCATAGATAATAACAGAGAGTAGCAGCAGTGTGAAAGAGATGGGGGGGCAATGCAAGTTGTCTGGGTAGCCATTTGATTAGATGTTCAATAGTCTTATGGATTGGTGGTAGAAGTTGTTTACAAGCCTCTTGAATCTAGACTTGACGCTCCGGTACTGCTCAACGTGCGGTAGCAGAGAGAACAGTCTATGACTAGGGTGGCTGGAGTCTTTGACAATTTTTGAGGGGCCTTCCTCTAACACCTCCTGGTATAGAGGTCCTGGATCGCAGGAAGCTTGTTCCCAGTGATGTACTGGGCCGTACACACTACCCTCTGTAGTGCCTTGCGGTCGGAGATTGAGCAGTTGCCGTAGCAGGCAGTGATGCAACCAGTCTGGATGCTCTCGATGGTGCAGCTGTAGAAGCTTTTGATGATCTGAGGACCCATGACAAGTCTTTTCAGTTTCCTGAGGGAGAATAGGTTTGCTCATGCCCTCTTCATGACTGTCTTGGTGAGCTTGGAACGTGTTAGTTTGTTGGTTATTTGGACACCAAGGAACTTGAAGCTCTCAACCTGCTCCACTACAGCCCCGCCCATGAGAATGGTGGCGAGCTCAGTCTTCCTTTTCCTGTAGTCCAAAATCATCTCCTTCGCCTTGATCATGCTGAGGGAGAGGTTGTTGTCCTGGGACCACGACAACAATATGCTGTCTCGTTGTTGCTGGTGATCACAGTTGTGCCATCGGCAAACTTAATGATGGGGTTGGAGTTGTGTATGGCGCCGACAGAGATGGCCACATCGTTTCACGTTCTCAGGAAACTATGCGACCCAAAACAACGGCGCCGCATGAGGGGCAGAAGAAGAGGTCTTCTGGTCAGGCTCCGTAGACGGGCACATTGTGCACCGCTCCCAAGTTTACTATTTGCCAACGTCCAGTCTCTTGACAACAAGGTAGACGAAATCCGAGCAGGGGTTGCCTTACAGAGAGACAACAGAGATTGTAACATTCTTTGTTTCACAGAAACGTGGCTCACTCGAGACACGCGATAGGAGTCGGTACAGCCACCTGGTTTCTTCACGCATCGCGCTGTCAGAGACAAACATCTCTCTGGTAAGAAGAAGGGCGGGGGTATGCCTTATGATTAATGAGACGTGGTGTGATCATAACATCATACACGAACTCAAGTCCTTTTGCTCAACTGCATCAGATGACCTGGCCTCCACAATCACCTCACCTCAACCCAATTGAGATGGTTTGGGATGAGTTGGACCGCACTGTGAAGGAATAGCAGCCAACAAGTGCTCAGCATGTGTGGGAATTCCTTCAAGACTATTGGAAAAGCATTCCACATGAAGCTGGTTGAGAGAATGCCTAGAGTGTGCCAAGCTGTCATCAAGGCAAGGGGAGGCTATTTTGAAGAATCTAAAATATATTCTTATTTGTGATACACTTTTTTGGTTACTACATGATTTCATGTATTATTTCATAATTCTGATGTCCGTTCATCATCCGTTCATTGTGTGGGCCGACCACAAAAACCTGGAGTATCTCCGCACCACCAAGCACCTCAACATCAGGCAAGTGATGTGCTGTTTACCCGGTTCAACTTTTCCCTCTCCTATTGGCCGGGGTCCAAGAACGTCAATCCGAATGCCCTTTCTCACCACTGTAACCCCACCTTTATCACCCCGAAGCCCAAGACCATCCTTCCCACCCCGTGCCTGGCGATGGCACTCAGCTGGGGTATAGGGAAACAGGTCTGGGAGAAGCAGCGGTGCCAGCCAAACCCTGGGAGGGGCCCAGATAACCCGTGTTTGTGCCCGACGCTGTCCGCTCCGTGGACCTGGAGTGGGCTCATTCCTCCAGGCTGGCCTGTCATCTGGGCTCTCATCGAACCCTGGCCTTCGTGCGACATCGCTTTTGGTGGCCTGCTATGGTTCCAGATCTTTTCGTGTTTGTCTTTGCCTGCACGGTCTGCGCACAGAACAAAACTTAAAGCTTGTTCGCAAATGCACGTTCACCCCAAGCATACTTCCAAAGTTGTGGCAAAATGGCTTCTTATGGCTGCAATCCCGTTAACGGGATCAGTATGACAACAGCCAGTGAAAGTGCAGGGCGCCAAATTCAAATAACAGAAATCTCATAATTAAAATTCCTCAAACATACATGTATCTTATACCATTTTAAAGGTAATATTGTTGTTAATCCCACCACAGTGTCCGATTTCAAAAAGGCTTTACAGCGAAAGCACCACAAACGATTATGTTAGGTATCCGCCAAATCACAGAAAAACACAGCCATTTTCCAGCCAAAGACAGGAGTCAGAACAAGCAGAAATAGAGATAAAATGAATCACTAACCTTTGATGATCTTCCTCAGATGACACTCATAGGACTTCATGTTACACAATACATGTATGTTTTGTTCTGTAAAGTTCATATTTATATAAAAAAAATCAGTAGACATTGACGCGTTATGTTCAGTAGTTCTAAAAACATCCGGTGATTTTGCAGAGAGCCACATCAATCTCCAGAAATACTCATAATAAACGTTGACCAAATATCAGGTGTTATTCATGGAATTTTAGATCCACTTCTCCTTATTAATGCAACCACTCTGTCAGTTGAAAAACTACAAACCTCAGATTTCCCACTTCCTGGTTGGATTCTTTCTCAGGTTTTTGCCTGCCATATGAGTTCTGTTATACTCACAGACATCATTCAAACAGTTTTAGAAACTTCGGAGTGTTTTCTATTCACATATACTAATAATATGCATATATTAGCATCTGGGACTGAGGAGCATTCATCCAAGCTACTCAATACTGCCCCTCAGCCCTAAGAAGTTTAAAGGGCAACAAAGTCAAGGTATTGGAGTGGCCATCACAAAGCCCTGCCCTCAATCCTATGAAACATTTGTTCTGGCAGAACTGAAATAGTGATTGAGAGCAAGGAGGGCTACAAACCTGACACCAGCTCTGGCAGGAGGAATGGGCCAAAATTCACCCAAATTATTATGGGAGGTTTGTGGAAGGCTACTCAAAACATTTGATCCAAGTTAAACAATTTAAAGGCAATTCTACAAAATACTAATGGAGTGTTAGTAAAAGTCTGACCCACTGGGAATGTGACGAAAGAAATAAAAGCTGAAATATATCATTCTCTCTACTATTATTCTGACAGTTCACATTCTTAAAATAAAGTGTTGATGCCAACTGACCTAAAACAGGGAAATTTTACTCGGATTAAATGTCAGGAATTGTGAATTTGAGTTTAAATGTATTTGGCTAAGGTGTATGTAAACTTCCAACTTCAACTGTATATGGTACTTTTCATTACAAGAAGATTTTCAACTTCTCAATTTGCCTAAATAATCCCTAGACCTCTGTGAAAGACAGAGCTTTACCTCACAGCTCCAGTCATTTGCATCAGCAGCCTGAGCTGCTGGCCGTGTTTGTTTCTCCCTGTTGCTCAGCCACTTTGACTGTCTAATAATCAGTACACACTTGGAGCATCATTGACCTTGGGGGTGTCCTGCATGACACCTTATTCCCATTGAGTAGATTACTTTTGACCAGGGCCCAAAGTGCTCTGGTTAAAAATAGTGCACTGTATAGGGAATAGGGTGCCATTTGGGACTTCCCTGCTTCGCCTTCAAACAAAAGACCTAAACTAAACGTAAACCACAGAATCATTCATTTTAAATCAATGTTCAGAACAGCCTTGTCATTAGGAATAGTAATGAAAACAGTTAAATATGCTGTTGAACCTATGATATGAATGGGTGTAATGCATCAATATCTTCTCATACGACATCAGTTAAGCATTATGTAGATACTATCAGGGATAAGATGACAAAAATAACTTAATTGTTTGCCATTAGTCTTTAGTCTCATTCTAACATTTATAATGTTATATAAACTGTCTTCTGGAGGACAGGGAACCCTCTAAGTGAATTGCTCTTCTGAGAGGTTCTGTTAATTTCCAATGTATTGTTTTTAGCTGTATACTTGTCATTTTATACTATGATCATGACCTTGAATATCACTCCCTCAGCATGATGTTAGATCCTGACCCAATATTCAACAGGGGTAGGGGTCATAGGCCGAGCAGTTGCCATATCAGGCAGTGATGCAACCTGCTCTCAATGGTGCAGATGTCAAACTTTTTGAGGATCTGAGGACCCATGCCAAATCATTTTAGTTTCCTGAGGGGGAATAGGCTTTGTCGTGCCCTCTTCACGACTGTCTTTGTGTGTTTGAACCATTCTAGTTTCTTGTAGTCCACATTCATCTCATTAGTCTTGGTTACGTTTAGGGATGGATTGTTATTCTGGCACCACCCGGCAGGTCTCTGGCATCCTCCTTGTATTCTGTCTTGTCGTTGTAGGTGATCAGGCCTCCCACTGTTGTGTCATCTGCAAACTTAATGATGATGTTAGAGTCGTGCCTGGACATGCAATCATGGGTGAACAGTGACTACAGGAGGATACTGAGCATGTAACCCTGAGGGGTTCCAGCATTGAGAATCAGCGTTGCAGATGTGTTGCTACCACCACCACCACCTGGGGGTGGCCCGTCAGGAAGTCCAGGATCCAGTTGCAGAGGGAGGTGTTTAGTCCCTGGATCCTTAGCTTAGTGATGATCTTTGAGGGTACTATGGTGTTGAACGCTGAGCTGTAGTCAATGAATAGCATTCTCATGTAGGTGTTCCTTTTGTCCAGGTGGGAAAGGGCAGGGTGGAGTGCAATATAGATTGCATCATCTGTGAATCTGTGAATCTGGGCTGTATGGAAATTGGAAATTGGAGTGGGTCTTGGGTTTCTGGGACAATGTTGTTGATGTGAGCCATTACCAGCCTTTAAAATCACTTCATGGGTACCTACCTGAGTGCTACGGGTCTGTAGTCATTTAGGCAGGTTGTCTTAGTGTTCTTGGGCATGGGGACTATGGTGGTCTGTTTGAAACATGTTGGTATTACAGACTCAATCAGGGACATGTTGAAAATGTCAGTGAAGACACCTGCCAGTTGGTCAGCACATGCCCGGAACACACGTCCTGGTAATCTGTCTGGCCCCGCGGCCTTGTGAATGTTGACCTGTTTAAAGGTCTTACCCAAAACGGCTACGGAGAGCGTGATCACACAGTAGTCCAGGACAGCTGATGCTCTCATGCATCCCTCAGTGTTGAATGCCTCGAAACGAGCATAGAAGTGATTTAGCTCATCTGGTAAGCTCGTGTTACTGGGTAGCTCGTGGTGGTGCTTCTCTTTGTAGTCTGTAATAGTTTGCAAGCCCTGCCACCTAAGATGAGCGTCGGAGCCGGTGGAGTACGATTCAATCTTATCCCTGTATTGGTGCTTTGCCTGTATGATGGGTCGTTGCAGGGCATAGCAGGATTTCTTATAGCCTTCCAGGTTAGAGCCCTGCACCTTGAAAGCAGCAGCTCTACCCTTTAGCTTGGTGCGAATGTAGTCTTTAATCCATGGCATCTGGTTGGGGTATGTACGTACAGTCACTGTGGGGACGATGTCCTCAATACACTTATTGATAAAGCCAGTGACTGATGTGGTGTACTCCTCAATACCATTGGAAGAATACCGGAACATGTTCCAGTCTGTGACAGCAAAACAGTCCTGTAGTTTAGCATCTGCTTCATCTGACCACTTTTTTATAGACCGAGTCACTGGTGCTTCCTGCTTTAGTTTTTGCTTGTAAGCAGGAATCAGGAGGATAGAATTGTGGTCAGATTTACCAAATGGAGGGCGAGGGAGAGCTTTGTATGCATCTCTGTGTGTGGAGTACAGGTGTTCCAGAATTTTTTCCCCTTTGGTTATGCATTTGAAATGTTGATAGAGATGAGGTAAAACTGATTTAAATTCCCTGCATTGAAGTCCCCGGCCACTGGGAACACGGCTCTGTTTGCTTATTTCCTTACACAGCTGACTTGTGGTCTTAGTGCCAGCATCCATCTGTGGTGGTAAATAAACAGCCACAAAGAGTATAGATGAAAACTCTCTTGGCAAATAGTGTGGTCTACAATTTATCATACGATACTCTACTTCAGGCAATCAAAAACTAGAGACTTCCTTAGATGTCGTGCACCAGTTGTTGTTTACAAATATGCACAGACCACACCCCCTCGTCTTACCATGGTGTGCTGTTCTATCTAGCCGGTGCAGCGAATATCCCACTAGCTGAATAGCATAGTCATCATGCAACCACTATTCCGTAAAACATAAGATGTTACAGTTTTTGATGTCCCGTTGGTAGTATATTCGTGATCGTACCTCATCTAATTTATTATCCAATGATTGTACGTTGGCGAGTAATATTGACGGTAACGGCAGCTTTCCAATCGCCTTCTGTGACCCTTACGAGGCACCCTGCTCGGTGTCCTCTGTGCCTGCGTCTCTTCCTCTTGCCAATAACGGGGATCTTGGCCTTGTCGGTTGTTCGAAGAATATCCCGTGCGTCCTGCTTGTTGAAGAAAATCAGTTAGACTTTTACACTTTAAAACTTCATAAACATGAAATTCATAGCGTACGATATCAAGGAAATCATGTTTGTTCTTGCATGTAGCATTTCCCAACTCTGTGTTTAACGAGTAGACCTTTAGTAGCAACATCAACATCCTCATCAATCATGTTGATAGGTGTGGTTCATGTCACACTGAGGAGGATATGTACATGTCATTTGGTCCTTGGATGGACAAAGGTTTGTAATGTGATGCCACGCAGGTATGTAGGCAGGAATTTGATGAATGGATGTACGCTTCTCAGTTCTAAGGAGACACATTAATGAAATATTCTCTCATTTGTAAACAACTGACTCAAATATCAAGTCAACTAGTAACAGAATCGATCACCTCAGTACCTATTAATGAATTAAGTGCACACTGATCATTGTAGCAGTGTGAGCTAGCACAGTAGTGGACAACTATCCCAGAATGGAAATATCTGACTTGTTCTCTCATTTGTTTACACATGCATGCATGCACTAGCAAAAAACTATGTGAGACTGGTGTTGTGTGTGAGCACCATGGAGCACACAATCAATTTCGCAATTATGGCCTAACACCCGGCCTGACTTCCACCTGAACAGGGTTTAATTGTGAGCCCTTCTTGTGATGTTGAATCACGAGCATCACCATGGCTGGGGGAAGAGCATTGAGGTCCTGGTGTTCCTCTTTTGGCTCATGAGCGGGACGTCCTGCAGGGTGGCTTCTCGGGGCTTCGGGATACCAGAGTCTAGAGTACACCTGTTCATACATCGCGTGGCAGATGAGCTGTTCACCATGGTCAGCAGAGTCTGATTACCATTGACGGAGGAGGAGCACGAGAAGCGGGGGAGGGGTTTACCAGGCTTGCACGTCACCCATCCTGCTCTCGAAGAGCAGTTGGAGTGATCAATGGGTGCCATATAAGGATCAATGTTCCTGGAGAGCAGTTGGAGTGATCAATGGGTGCCATATAAGGATCAATGTTCCTGGAGAGCAGTTGGAGTGATCAATGGGTGCCATATAAGGATCAATATTCCTGGAGAGCAGTTGGAGTGATCAATGGGTGCCATATAAGGATCAATATTCCTGGAGAGCAGTTGGAGTGATCAATGGGTGCCATATAAGGATCAATGTTCCTGGAGAGCAGTTGGAGTGATCAATGGGTGCCATATAAGGATCAATATTCCTGGAGAGCAGTTGGAGTGATCAATGGGTGCCATATAAGGATCAATGTTCCTGGAGAGCAGTTGGAGTGATCAATGGGTGCCATATAAGGATCAATGTTCCTGGAGAGCAGTTGGAGTGATCAATGGGTGCCAAATAAGGATCAATGTTCCCGGAGAGCAGTTGGAGTGATCAATGGGTGCCATATAAGGATCAATGTTCCTGGAGAGCAGTTGGAGTGATCAATGGGTGCCATATAAGGATCAATGTTCCTGGAGAGCAGTTGGAGTGATCAATGGGTGCCATATAAGGATCAATGTTCCTGAAGAGCAGTTGGAGTGATCAATGGGTGCCATATAAGGATCAATGTTCCTGAAGAGCAGTTGGAGTGATCAATGGGTGCCATATAAGGATCAATGTTCCTGGAGAGCAGTTGGAGTGATCAATGGGTGCCATATAAGGATCAATGTTCCTGGAGAGCAGTTGGAGTGATCAATGGGTGCCATATAAGGATCAATGTTCCTGAAGAGCAGTTGGAGTGATCAATGGGTGCCATATAAGGATCAATGTTCCTGAAGAGCAGGTGGAGTGATCAATGGGTGCCATATAAGGATCAATGTTCCTGGAGAGCAGTTGGAGTGATCAATGGGTGCCATATAAGGATCAATGTTCCTGAAGAGCAGTTGGAGTGATCAATGGGTGCCATATAAGGATCAATGTTCCTGGAGAGCAGTTGGAGTGATCAATGGGTGCCATATAAGGATCAATGTTCCTGGAGAGCAGTTGGAGTGATCAATGGGTGCCATATAAGGATCAATGTTCCTGAAGAGCAGTTGGAGTGATCAATGGGTGCCATATAAGGGTCAATGTTCCTGGAGAGCAGTTGGAGTGATCAATGGGTGCCATATAAGGATCAATGTTCCTGGAGAGCAGTTGGAGTGATCCGTGGGTGCCATATAAGGATCAATGTTCCTGGAGAGCTGGATGTCCAGGGCTGCGGAAACAGAAAGCTCTACACCTCAATGCAGCTACAGACTGTCTGTGACTCCAGGGGTAGATACATCAACATCTATGCTGGCTATCGCGGCTCTGTGAACAACTCACACTTTTCTTCCAGGCGATGGAGGTTACCTGTGTTTGGAAGAGCACATATCCATCATCACCCCGTACAAGAAGCCCTTGAAATTTGCAGCCCAGCACCTTTTCAACTTCCACCACCACAAAGGTCGATGCATCATTGAAATGGTCCTTCGGGTCGATGAAGGCCAATCTTCCTTCAAGCCCTAGAGGTGCACTTCTCTTTGTCCCGTTGGTCATTGCCAGTTGCGCCGTCCTTCACATCTGTAATGGTGTAGGGGATGTGTTGTCACCTGCTGATGATGAGAAGGTTGAAGAGGAAGAAGGAGAAGAAGAAATAGAGTAGATACAGGGGGCTTTCAGTGGAAACACCACGCGAGGTGTTGGCCTCTTTTCAGCCTCTATGCAGAAGTGTCGGCTCATCAAGAGCAGTGACTTAACTTATACCTTGGCTGATTGACTGGACGTATACCTTGATTTGTTGTCCTGATTGACCTTTCCTGTCATTGTTAATTGTTACATCATTGAATGTCTAGTTGTATTAAAATGGGTTTGCAATCCGTTCTTTACCACTACTGACTCCTGTCATCTGCTAGAGGCTTATTTGCAATCACTTCTTTACCACTACTGACTCCTGTCATCTGCTGGAGGCTTATTTGCAATCCGTTCTTTACCACTACTGACTCCTGTCATCTGCTGGAGTCGTATTTGCAATCAGTTCTTTACCACTACTGACTCCTGTCATCCACTGGAGTCTTATTTGCAATCAGTTCTTTACCACTACTGACTCCTGTCATCTGCTGGAGTCGTATTTGCAATCAGTTCTTTACCACTACTGACTCCTGTCATCCACTGGAGTCTTATTTGCAATCAGTTCTTTACCACTACTGACTCCTGTCATCCACTGGAGTCTTATTTGCAATCAGTTCTTTACCACTACTGACTCCTGTCATCCACTGGAGTCTTTATTTGCAATCAATTCTTTACCACTACTGACTTCTGTCATCCACTGGAGTCTTATTTGCAATCAGTTCTTTACCACTACTGACTCCTGTCATCCACTGGAGTCTTATTTGCAATCAGTTCTTTACCACTACTGACTCCTGTCATCCACTGGAGTCTTATTTGCAATCAGTTCTTTACCACTACTGACTCCTGTCATCTGCTGGAGTCTTATTTGCAATCAGTTCTTTACCACTACTGACTCCTGTCATCCAGTGGAGTCTTTATTTGCAATCAGTTCTTTACCACTACTGACTCCTGTCATCCACTGGAGTCTTATTTGCAATCAGTTCTTTACCACTACTGACTCCTGTCATCCACTGGAGTCTTTATTTGCAATCAGTTCTTTACCACTACTGACTCCTGTCATCCACTGGAGTCTTATTTGCAATCAGTTCTTTACCACTACTGACTCCTGTCATCCACTGGAGTCTTATTTGCAATCAGTTCTTTACCACTACTGACTCCTGTCATCCACTGGAGTCTTATTTGCAATCAGTTCTTTACCACTACTGACTCCTGTCATCCACTGGAGTCTTATTTGCAATCAGTTCTTTACCACTACTGACTCCTGTCATCCACTGGAGTCTTTATTTGCAATCAGTTCTTTACCACTACTGACTCCTGTCATCCACTGGAGTCTTATTTGCAATCAGTTCTTTACCACTACTGACTCCTGTCATCTGCTGGAGTCTTATTAGCAATCAGTTCTTTACCACTACTGACTCCTGTCATCCACGGGAGTCTTATTTGCAATCAGTTCTTTACCACTACTGACTCCTGTCATCCACTGGAGTCTTATTTGCAATCAGTTCTTTACCACTACTGACTCCTGTCATCCACTGGAGTCTTATTTGCAATCAGTTCTTTACCACTACTGACTCCTGTCATCCACTGGAGTCTTTATTTGCAATCAGTTCTTTACCACTACTGACTCCTGTCATCCACTGGAGTCTTATTTGCAATCAGTTCTTTACCACTACTGACTCCTGTCATCCACTGGAGTCTTATTTGCAATCAGTTCTTTACCACTACTGACTCCTGTCATCCACTGGAGTCTTTATTTGCAATCAGTTCTTTACCACTACTGACTCCTGTCATCCACTGGAGTCTTATTTGCAATCAGTTCTTTACCACTACTGACTCCTGTCATCCACTGGAGTCTTATTTGCAATCAGTTCTTTACCACTACTGACTCCTGTCATCCACTGGAGTCTTATTTGCAATCAGTTCTTTACCACTACTGACTCCTGTCATCCACTGGCGTCTTATTTGCAATCAGTTCTTTACCACTACTGACTCCTGTCATCCACTGGAGTCTTTATTTGCAATCAGTTCTTTACCACTACTGACTCCTGTCATCCACTGGAGTCTTATTTGCAATCAGTTCTTTACCACTACTGACTCCTGTCATCTGCTGGAGTCTTATTTGCAATCAGTTCTTTACCACTACTGACTCCTGTCATCCACTGGAGTCTTATTTGCAATCAGTTCTTTACCATTACTGACTCCTGTCATCCACTGGAGTCTTTATTTGCAATCAGTTCTTTACCACTACTGACTCCTGTCATCCACTGGAGTCTTATTTGCAATCAGTTCTTTACCACTACTGACTCCTGTCATCCACTGGAGACTTTATTTGCAATCAGTTCTTTACCACTACTGACTCCTGTCATCCACTGGAGACTTTATTTGCAATCAGTTCTTTACCACTGGTCAGTTCTTTACCACTACTGACTCCTGTCATCCACTGGAGACTTATTTGCAATCAGTTCTTTACCACTACTGACTCCTGTCATCCACTGGAGACTTTCTTTGCAATCAGTTCTTTAACACTACTGACTCCTGTCATCCACTGGAGACTTTATTTGCAATCAGTTCTTTACCACTACTGACTCCTGTCATCCACTGGAGACTTTATTTGCAATCAGTTCTTTACCACTACTGACTCCTGTCATCCACTCGAGTCTTATTTGCAATCAGTTCTTTACCACTACTGACTCCTTTCATCCACTGGAGACTTTATTTGCAATCAGTTCTTTACCACTACTGACTCCTGTCATCTGCTGGAGTCTTTATTTGCAATCAGTTCTTTACCACTACTGACTCCTGTCATCCACTCGAGTCTTATTTGCAATCAGTTCTTTACCACTACTGACTCCTTTCATCCACTAGAGTCTTTATTTGCAATCAGTTCTTTACCACTACTGACTCCTGTCATCCACTGGAGTCTTATTTGCAATCAGTTCTTTACCACTACTGACTCCTGTCATCCACTGGAGTCTTATTTGCAATCCGTTCTTTACCACTACTGACTCCTGTCATCCACTCGAGTCTTATTTGCAATCAGTTCTTTACCATTACTGACTCCTGTCATCCACTGGATTCTTATTTGCAATCAGTTCTTTACCACTACTGACTCCTGTCATCCACTGGAGTCTTATTTGCAATCAGTTCTTTACCACTACTGACTCCTGTCATCCACTGGAGTCTTATTTGCAATCAGTTCTTTACCACTACTGACTCCTGTCATCCACTGGAGTCTTATTTGCAATCAGTTCTTTACCACTACTGACTCCTTTCATCCACTGGAGACTTTATTTGCAATCAGTTCTTTACCACTACTGACTCCTGTCATCCACTGGAGTCTTATTTGCAATCAGGTCTTTACCACTACTGACTCCTGTCATCCACTGGAGTCTTATTTGCAATCAGTTCTTTACCACTACTGACTCCTTTCATCCACTGGAGACTTTATTTGCAATCAGTTCTTTACCACTACTGACTCCTGTCATCCACTGGAGTCTTATTTGCAATCAGTTCTTTACCACTACTGACTCCTGTCATCCACTGGAGTCTTATTTGCAATCAGTTCTTTACCACTACTGACTCCTGTCATCCACTGGAGTCTTATTTGCAATCAGTTCTTTACCACTACTGACTCCTGTCATCCACTGGAGTCTTATTTGCAATCAGTTCTTTACCACTACTGACTCCTTTCATCCACTGGAGACTTTATTTGCAATCAGTTCTTTACCACTACTGACTCCTGTCATCCACTGGAGTCTTATTTGCAATCAGTTCTTTACCACTACTGACTCCTGTCATCCACTGGAGTCTTATTTGCAATCAGTTCTTTACCACTACTGACTCCTGTCATCTGCTGGAGTCTTATTTGCAATCAGTTCTTTACCACTACTGACTCCTGTCATCCACTGGAGTCTTATTTGCAATCAGTTCTTTACCACTACTGACTCCTGTCATCTGCTAGAGGCTTATTTGCAATCAGTTCTTTACCACTACTGACTCCTGTCATCCACTGGAGTCTTATTTGCAATCAGTTCTTTACCACTACTGACTCCTGTCATCCACTGGAGTCTTATTTGCAATCAGTTCTTTACCACTACTGACTCCTGTCATCCACTGGAGTCTTATTTGCAATCAGTTCTTTACCACTACTGACTCCTGTCATCCACTGGAGTCTTATTTGCAATCAGTTCTTTACCACTACTGACTCCTGTCATCTGCTGGAGTCTTATTTGCAATCAGTTCTTTACCACTACTGACCCCTGTCATCCACTGGAGTCTTATTTGCAATCAGTTCTTTACCACTACTGACTCCTGTCATCCACTGGAGTCTTATTTGCAATCAGTTCTTTACCACTACTGACTCCTGTCATCTCTGGAGTCTTATTTGCAATCAGTTCTTTACCACTACTGACTCCTGTCATCCACTGGAGTCTTATTTGCAATCAGTTCTTTACCACTACTGACTCCTGTCATCCACTGGAGTCTTATTTGCAATCAGTTCTTTACCACTACTGACTCCTGTCATCCACTGGAGTCTTATTTGCAATCAGTTCTTTACCACTACTGACTCCTGTCATCCACTGGAGTCTTATTTGCAATCAGTTCTTTACCACTACTGACTCCTGTCATCCACTGGAGTCTTATTTGCAATCAGTTCTTTACCACTACTGACTCCTGTCATCTGCTGGAGTCTTATTTGCAATCAGTTCTTTACCACTACTGACTCCTGTCATCTACTGGAGTCATCCACTGGAGTCTTATTTGCAATCAGTTCTTTACCACTACTGACTCCTGTCATCTGCTGGAGTCTTATTTGCAATCAGTTCTTTACCACTACTGACTCCTGTCATCCACTGGAGTCTTATTTGCAATCAGTTCTTTACCACTACTGACTCCTGTCATCCACTGGAGTCTTATTTGCAATCAGTTCTTTACCACTACTGACTCCTGTCATCACTGGAGTCTTATTTGCAATCAGTTCTTTACCACTACTGACTCCTGTCATCCACTGGAGTCTTATTTGCAATCAGTTCTTTACCACTACTGACTCCTGTCATCTGCTGGAGTCTTATTTGCAATCAGTTCTTTACCACTACTGACTCCTGTCATCCACTGGAGTCTTATTTGCAATCAGTTCTTTACCACTACTGACTCCTGTCATCCACTGGAGTCTTATTTGCAATCAGTTCTTTACCACTACTGACTCCTGTCATCCACTGGAGTCTTATTTGCAATCAGTTCTTTACCACTACTGACTCCTGTCATCCACTGGAGTCTTTATTTGCAATCAGTTCTTTACCACTACTGACTCCTGTCATCCACTGGAGTCTTATTTGCAATCAGTTCTTTACCACTACTGACTCCTGTCATCTGCTGGAGTCTTATTTGCAATCAGTTCTTTACCACTACTGACTCCTGTCATCCACTGGAGTCTTATTTGCAATCAGTTCTTTACCACTACTGACTCCTGTCATCCACTGGAGTCTTATTTGCAATCAGTTCTTTACCACTACTGACTCCTGTCATCCACTGGAGTCTTATTTGCAATCAGTTCTTTACCACTACTGACTCCTGTCATCCACTGGAGTCTTTATTTGCAATCAGTTCTTTACCACTACTGACTCCTGTCATCCACTGGAGTCTTATTTGCAATCAGTTCTTTACCACTACTGACTCCTGTCATCCACTGGAGTCTTATTTGCAATCAGTTCTTTACCACTACTGACTCCTGTCATCCACTGGAGTCTTTATTTGCAATCAGTTCTTTACCACTACTGACTCCTGTCATCCACTGGAGTCTTATTTGCAATCAGTTCTTTACCACTACTGACTCCTGTCATCCACTGGAGTCTTATTTGCAATCAGTTCTTTACCACTACTGACTCCTGTCATCCACTGGAGTCTTATTTGCAATCAGTTCTTTACCACTACTGACTCCTGTCATCCACTGGAGTCTTATTTGCAATCAGTTCTTTACCACTACTGACTCCTGTCATCCACTGGAGTCTTTATTTGCAATCAGTTCTTTACCACTACTGACTCCTGTCATCCACTGGAGTCTTATTTGCAATCAGTTCTTTACCACTACTGACTCCTGTCATCTGCTGGAGTCTTATTTGCAATCAGTTCTTTACCACTACTGACTCCTGTCATCCACTGGAGTCTTATTTGCAATCAGTTCTTTACCACTACTGACTCCTGTCATCCACTGGAGTCTTTATTTGCAATCAGTTCTTTACCACTACTGACTCCTGTCATCCACTGGAGTCTTATTTGCAATCAGTTCTTTACCACTACTGACTCCTGTCATCCACTGGAGATTTTATTTGCAATCAGTTCTTTACCACTACTGACTCCTGTCATCCACTGGAGACTTTATTTGCAATCAGTTCTTTACCACTACTGACTCCTGTCATCCACTGGAGACTTATTTGCAATCAGTTCTTTACCACTACTGACTCCTGTCATCCACTGGAGACTTTCTTTGCAATCAGTTCTTTAACACTACTGACTCCTGTCATCCACTGGAGACTTTATTTGCAATCAGTTCTTTACCACTACTGACTCCTGTCATCCACTGGAGACTTTATTTGCAATCAGTTCTTTACCACTACTGACTCCTGTCATCCACTCGAGTCTTATTTGCAATCAGTTCTTTACCACTACTGACTCCTTTCATCCACTGGAGACTTTATTTGCAATCAGTTCTTTACCACTACTGACTCCTGTCATCTGCTGGAGTCTTTATTTGCAATCAGTTCTTTACCACTACTGACTCCTGTCATCCACTCGAGTCTTATTTGCAATCAGTTCTTTACCACTACTGACTCCTGTCATCCACTGGAGTCTTATTTGCAATCAGTTCTTTACCACTACTGACTCCTGTCATCCACTGGAGTCTTATTTGCAATCCGTTCTTTACCACTACTGACTCCTGTCATCCACTCGAGTCTTATTTGCAATCAGTTCTTTACCATTACTGACTCCTGTCATCCACTGGATTCTTATTTGCAATCAGTTCTTTACCACTACTGACTCCTGTCATCCACTGGAGTCTTATTTGCAATCAGTTCTTTACCACTACTGACTCCTGTCATCCACTCGAGTCTTATTTGCAATCAGTTCTTTACCACTACTGGCTCCTGTCATCCACTGGAGTCTTATTTGCAATCAGTTCTTTACCACTACTGACTCCTTTCATCCACTGGAGACTTTATTTGCAATCAGTTCTTTACCACTACTGACTCCTGTCATCCACTGGAGTCTTATTTGCAATCAGTTCTTTACCACTACTGACTCCTGTCATCCACTCGAGTCTTATTTGCAATCAGTTCTTTACCACTACTGACTCCTTTCATCCACTGGAGACTTTATTTGCAATCAGTTCTTTACCACTACTGACTCCTGTCATCCACTGGAGTCTTATTTGCAATCAGTTCTTTACCACTACTGACTCCTGTCATCCACTGGAGTCTTATTTGCAATCAGTTCTTTACCACTACTGACTCCTGTCATCCACTGGAGTCTTATTTGCAATCAGTTCTTTACCACTACTGACTCCTGTCATCCACTGGAGTCTTATTTGCAATCAGTTCTTTACCACTACTGACTCCTTTCATCCACTGGAGACTTTATTTGCAATCAGTTCTTTACCACTACTGACTCCTGTCATCCACTGGAGTCTTATTTGCAATCAGTTCTTTACCACTACTGACTCCTGTCATCCACTGGAGTCTTATTTGCAATCAGTTCTTTACCACTACTGACTCCTGTCATCTGCTGGAGTCTTATTTGCAATCAGTTCTTTACCACTACTGACTCCTGTCATCCACTGGAGTCTTATTTGCAATCAGTTCTTTACCACTACTGACTCCTGTCATCTGCTAGAGGCTTATTTGCAATCAGTTCTTTACCACTACTGACTCCTGTCGTCCACTGGAGTCTTATTTGCAATCAGTTCTTTACCACTACTGACTCCTGTCATCCACTGGAGTGTTATTTGCAATCAGTTCTTTACCACTACTGACTCTTGTCATCCACTGGAGTCTTATTTGCAATCAGTTCTTTACCACTACTGACTCCTGTCATCCACTGGAGTCTTATTTGCAATCAGTTCTTTACCACTACTGACTCCTGTCATCTGCTGGAGTCTTATTTGCAATCAGTTCTTTACCACTACTGACTCCTGTCATCCACTGGAGTCTTATTTGCAATCAGTTCTTTACCACTACTGACTCCTGTCATCCACTGGAGTCTTATTTGCAATCCGTTCTTTACCACTACTGACTCCTGTCATCTGCTGGAGTCTTATTTGCAATCAGTTCTTTACCACTACTGACTCCTGTCATCCACTGGAGTCTTATTTGTGAACTTACCACAACGTATGTTATCACATGACTGTGTAAATGTAGTCAGATACCAATACAATACTTCATTCTTTCAACCAAACCTAACCCTAACATTTGCCCTGAAGTTAACCCCTTATGCTACACCCATCTCCCCAAGACTAACCTCAACCCCTAACCTTAACACATAACTTTAGCTCTGAATTTAACACATTTGTTTCCCTATGCCTAATCCTAACCTATATATCTATCTGGTTGAAAATACACTTCATAAACTATATCTATTTATTTTATTTTTACTGCCACGTCACATGGCTAGTACATCTCCTGTCTCTAGCTACTGTATAGAAGCAGTCACTTACAAAAACTCCTCAATCAATCATAGACTGTGTATGGCCATTAGGTTCTGACAAACACCATCATTTGCATATGTGTAATGACCTGCTGCACCTGTTTGTGACTCACAGGTGTACAAGCTGGGCCTAATAGACCTGACTAGATTTCAGAACTCAGCAAATGGAAAACGTTTTGAATGAGGTTAAAACCAAAGATGAGCTTTCTAATTGGATACGGAACCCATTTCCATATGTTTTGCCCCTGTTATGTTGTGCTTGTTGTGTATGACCCAGCATTTACAATGCCAGTCAAAAGTTTGGACACACCTAAATCATTCAAGAGTTTCTTTATTTTTACTATTTTCTACATTGTATAATAAAAGTGAAGATACAACAACTGTGAAATAACACAATCATGTAGTAAGCAAAACAGTGTTAAACAAGCAAAATAGTAGAAAAAAGTTAAAAAAACTAAACAATGTAAGCCTTCACTGAGTAGGTGTGTCCAAACGTGTGATTGGTACTCTAAGTGAAATAATAATAATAATAATGATAATACTACAATACCCAAAGGCAATCTATCAATGGAAAGACTCAGCCACCACTTCATCAGAGACCGCTGATAGAGGACAGTGTCCAAGCCCTGTGGAGGTAGAGGAGAGGCTGATAGAGGACAGTGTCCAAGCCAAGGGGAGGAAGAGGAGAGGCTGATAGAGGACAGTGTCCAAGCCAAGGGGAGGAAGAGGAGAGGCTGATAGAGGACAGTGTCCAAGCCAAGGGGAGGAAGAGGAGAGGCTGATAGAGGACAGTGTCCAAGCCAAGGGGAGGAAGAGGAGGGGCTGATAGAGGACAGTGTCCAAGCCAAGGGGAGGAAGAGGAGGGGCTGATAGAGGACAGTGTCCAAGCCAAGGGGAGGAAGAGGAGAGGCTGATAGAGGACAGTGTCCAAGCCAAGGGGAGGAAGAGGAGAGGCTGATAGAGGACAGTGTCCAAGCCAAGGGGAGGAAGAGGAGGGGCTAACACAGAACAGTGCCCCAGCCCTGTGGAGGTAGAGGAGAGGCTGATAGAGGACAGTGTCCAAGCCAAGGGGAGGAAGAGGAGGGGCTAACACAGAACAGTGCCCCAGCCCTGTGGAGGTAGAGGAGAGGCTGATACAGGACAGTGTCCAAGCCCTGTGGAGGTAGAGGAGAGGCTGATACAGGACAGTGTAACAGCCCCGTGGAGATAGAGGGACTGATACAGGACAGTGTAACAGCCCTGTGGAGGTAGAAGAGGGACTGATACAGAAATGTGTCCAAGCCCTGTGGAGGTAGAGGAGAGGCTGATACAGGACAGTGTAACAGCCCCGTGGAGATAGAGGGACTGATACAGGACAGTGCACTAGCCATGTGGAGGAAGAGGTGGGGCTGATACAGGACAGTGTAACAGTCCCGTGGAGATAGAGGGACTGATACAGGACAGTGCACTAGCCATGTGGAGGAAGAGGTGGGGCTGATACAGGACAGTGTAACAGCCCCGTGGAGATAGAGGGACTGATACAGGACAGTGTAACAGCCCCATGGAGATAGAGGGACTGATACAGGACAGTGTAACAGCCCTGTGGAGGTAGAAGAGGGACTGATACAGAAATGTGTCCAAGCCCTGTGGAGGTAGAGGGACTGATACAGGACATTCTAACAGCCCTGTGGAGGTAGAAGAGGGACTGATACAGAAATGTGTCCAAGCCCTGTGGAGGTGGAGGAGAGGCTGATACAGGACAGTGTACTAGCCATGTGGAGGAAGAGGTGGGGCTGATACAGGACAGTGTAACAGCCCCGTGGAGATAGAGGGACTGATACAGGACAGTGTAACAGGCCCATGGAGATAGAGGGACTGATACAGGACAGTGTAACAGCCCTGTGGAGGTAGAAGAGGGACTGATACAGGACAGTGCACTAGCCATGTGGAGGAAGAGGTGGGGCTGATACAGGACAGTGTAACAGTCCCGTGGAGATAGAGGGACTGATACAGGACAGTGCACTAGCCATGTGGAGGAAGAGGTGGGGCTGATACAGGACAGTGTAACAGCCCCGTGGAGATAGAGGGACTGATACAGGACAGTGTAACAGCCCCATGGAGATAGAGGGACTGATACAGGACAGTGCACTAGCCATGTGGAGGAAGAGGTGGGGCTGATACAGGACAGTGTAACAGCCACGTGAAGATAGAGGGACTGATACAGGACAGTGTAACAGCCCCGTGGAGATAGAGGGACTGATACAGGACAGTGTAACAGCCCCGTGGAGGTAGAGGGACTGATACTGGACAGTATAACAGCACTGTGGAGGGAGAAGAGGGACTGATACAGAAATGTGTCCAAGCCCTGTGGAGGTAGAGGGACTGATACAGGACAGTCTAACAGCCCTGTGGAGGGAGAAGAGGGACTGATACAGAAATGTGTCCAAGCCCTGTGGAGGTAGAGGAGAGGCTGATACAGGACATTGTAACAGCCCCTTTGAGATAGAGGGACTGATAAAGGACAGTGTAACAGCCCCGTGGAGATAGAGGGACTGATACAGGACAGTGCACTAGCCATGTGGAGGAAGAGGTGGGGCTGATACAGGACAGTATCCCAGATCTGTGGTGTTATGTACTTGAGTGAAGACCCAAAAGCGGTTTTAACAGAAAACAGAGTTCTTTAATGAAAAAACAGGAATGGCATAAATCCTCTTCCAACGTTGTCAATGGAACAAAAAGAACGTTAGTATAATGCAGGATGCACCTGCCAGGCAGACTCCGACAGGATAGGACAAGGTGGAAGCAAACGAGACGACAGCTTGCTTCTGGCATGAAAAACACAAACAAGAATCAGACACTGAAAGTAGCAGGAACAGAGAGAGAAATAGAGACCTAATCAGAGGGGGAAGAGAGAACAGGTGGGAAAGAGTGAATGAGCTAGTTAGGGGAGATGTAGAACAGCTGAAGAATGAGAGACAGAGAAGGTAACCTAAAAAGACCAGCAGAGAGAGACAGAGTGAAGAGAAAGGACAGGAACAGACATAACAAGACATGACAGTACCCCCCACTCACCGAGCGCCTCCTGGCGCACTCGAGGAGGAAACCTGGCGGCAACGGAGGAAATCATCGATCAGCGAACGGTCCAGCACGTCCCGAGAGGGAACCCAACTCCTCTCCTCAGGACCGTACCCCTCCCAATCCACTAGGTACTGATGACCACGGCCCCGAGGGCGCATGTCCAAAATCTTACGAACCCTGTAGATAGGTGCGCCCTCGACAAGGATGGGGGGAGGGACGAGCGGGGCGCGAAGAACGGGCTTAACACAGGAGACATGGAAGACCGGGTGAACGCGACGAAGATAGCGCGGGAGAAGAAGTCGCACTGCGACAGGATTAATGACCTGAGAAATACGGAACGGACCAATGAACCGCGGGGCCAACTTGCGAGAAGCTGTCTTAAGGGGAAGGTTCTGAGTGGAGAGCCATACTCTCTGACCGCAACAATATCTAGGACTCTTGGTCCTACGCTTATTAGCGGCCCTCACAGTCTGCGCCCTATTACGGCAAAGTGCCGACCTGACCCCCTTCCAGGTGCGCTCGCAACGCTGGACAAAAGCCTGAGCGGAGGGGACGCAGGACTCGGCGAGCTGAGATGAGAACAGCGGAGGCTGGTACCCGAGGCTACTCTGAAAAGGAGATAGACCGGTAGCAGACGAGGAAGCGAGTTGTGGGCGTACTCTGCCCAGGGGAGCTGTTCTGACCAAGACGCAGGGTTACGAAAAGAAAGACTGCGTAAAATGCGACCAACAGTCTGATTGGCCCGTTCGGCTTGACCGTTAGACTGGGGATGAAAGCCGGACGAGAGACTGACGGAAGCCCCAATCAAACGGCAAAACTCCCTCCAAAATTGAGACGTGAACTGCGGGCCTCTGTCGGAAACGACGTCAGACGGAAGGCCATGAATTCGGAAAACATTCTCGATAATGATCTGAGCCGTCTCCTTAGCAGAAGGGAGCTTAGCGAGAGGAATGAAATGAGCCGCCTTAGAGAATCTATCGACAACCGTAAGAATAACTGTCTTCCCCGCTGATGAAGGCAGTCCGGTGATAAAATCTAAAGCGATGTGAGACCACGGTCGAGAGGGAATGGGAAGCGGTCTGAGACGGCCGGCAGGAGGAGAGTTCCCAGATTTAGTCTGCGCGCAGACCGAACAAGCGGCGACAAATCGACGCGCGTCACGTTCCCGAGTGGGCCACCAGAAACGCTGGCGAATGGAAGCGAGCGTACCCCCGAACGCCGGGGTGGCCGGCTAACTTGGCAGAGTGGGCCCACTGAAGAACGGCCGGACGAGTAGGAACGGGAACGAACAGAAGGTTCCTAGGACAAGCTCGCGGCGACGGAGTGTGAGCGAGTGCTTGCTTTACCTGCCTCTCAATTCCCCAGACAGTCAACCCGACAACACGCCCCCAGGGAGAATCCCCTCGGGGTCGGTGGAGACCTCAGAAGAACTGAAGAGACGAGATAAAGCATCAGGCTTGGTGTTTTTGAGCCCGGACGATAAGAAATAACAAACTCGAAACGAGCGAAAAACAGAGCCCAACGAGCCTGACGCGCATTAAGTCGTTTGGCTGAACGGATGTACTCAAGGTTCCTATGGTCAGTCCAAACGACAAAAGGAACGGTCGCCCCCTCCAACCACTGTCGCCATTCGCCTAGGGCTAAGCGGATGGCGAGCAGTTCGCGATTACCAACATCATAGTTACGTTCTGACGGCGATAAGCGATGAGAGAAAAACGCGCAAGGATGGACCTTGCCGTCAGAGAGAGCGCTGAGAAAGAATGGCTCCCACGCCCACCTCTGACGCGTCAACCTCAACAACAAACTGTCTAGAGATGTCAGGTGTAACAAGAATAGGTGCGGATGTAAAACGATTCTTAAGAAGATCAAAAGCTCCCTGGGCGGAAACGGACCACTTAAAGCACGTCTTAACAGAAGTAAGGGCTGTGAGGGGAGCTGCCACCTGACCGAAATTACGGATGAAACGACGATAGAAATTAGCGAAGCCCAGAAAGCGCTGCAGCTCGACGCGTGACTTAGGAACGGGCCAATCAATGACAGCCTGGACCTTAGCGGGATCCATCTTAATGCCCTCAGCGGAAATAACGGAACCGAGAAAAGGGACAGAGGCGGCATGAAAAGTGCACTTCTCAGCCTTCACATAAAGACAGTTCTCCAAAAGGCGCTGGAGGACGCGTCGCACGTGCTGAACATGAATCGGGAGAGACGGTGAAAAAATCAGGATATCGTCCATGTAAACGAAAACAAAAATGTTCAGCATGTCTCTCAGGACGTCGTTAACTAGTGCCTGAAAGACAGCTGGAGCGTTAACGAGGCCGAAAGGAAGAACCCGGTATTCAAAGTGCCCTAACGGAGTGTTAAATGCCGTCTTCCACTCGTCCCCCTCCCTGATGCGCACGAGATGGTAGGCGTTACGAAGGTCCAATTTGGTGAAAAACCTGGCTCCCTGCAGGATCTCGAAGGCTGAAGACATAAGAGGAAGCGGATAACGATTCTTAACTGTTATGTCATTCAGCCCTCGATAATCCACGCATGGGCGCAGGGACCCGTCCTTCTTCTGAACAAAAAAAAACCCCGCTCCGGCGGGAGAGGAGGAGGAGACTATGGTACCAGCGTCGAGCGAAACAGACAAATAATCCTCGAGAGCCTTACGTTCGGGAGCCGACAGAGAGTATAATCTACCCCGGGGGAGTAGTTCCCGGAAGGAGATCAATACTACAGTCATACGACCGGTGTGGAGGGAGAGAAGTGGCCTTGGAACGACTGAACACCGTGCGCAGATCGTGATACTCCTCCGGCACCCCTGTCAAATCGCCAGGCTCCTCCTGTGAAGAAGGGACAGAGGAAACAGGAGGGATAGCAGACATTAAACAGGTCACATGACAAGAAACATTCCAGGATAGGATAGTATTACTAGACCAATTAATAGAAGGGTTATGGCGCACTAGCCAGGGATGACCCAAAACAACAGGTGTAAAAGGTGAACGAAAAATTTAAAAAGAAATGGTTTCGCTATGATTACCAGAGACAGTGAGGGTTAAAGGCAGCGTCTCACGCTGAATCTTGGGGAGAGAACTACCATCTAAAGCGAACAAGGCCGTGGGCTCCCCTAACTGTCTGAGAGGAATGTCATGTTCCCGAGCCCAGGTCTCGTCCATAAAACAGCCCTCCGCCCCAGAGTCTATCAAGGCACTGCAGGAAGCAGATGAACCGGGCCAGCGGAGATGGACCGGAAAGGTAGTGCGTGATCCAGAAGGAGAGGCCTGAGTAGTTGCGCTCACCAGTAGCCCTCCTCTTACTGATGAGCTCTGGCTTTTACTGGACATGAGGTGACAAAATGACCAGCGGAGCCGCAGTAGAGACAGAGGCGATTGGTGATTCTCCGTTCCTTCTCCTTGGCCGAGATGCGGATACCCCCAGCTGCATAGGCTCAGCATCCGAGCCGGCGGAGGAGGGTGGCAGTGATGCGGCAGGTGGCAGTGATGTGGAGAGGGGAGCAACGGAGAACGCGAACTCCTTTCCACGTGCTCGGCGACGAAGATCAAACCGTCGCTCTATGCGAATAGCGAGAGCTATTAAGGAGTCCAGACTGGAAGGAACCTCCCGGGAGAGGATCTCATCCTTAACCTCGACGAGGAGACCCTCCAGAAAACGAGCGAGCAAAGCCGGCTCGTTCCAGTCACTAGAGGCAGCGAGAGTGTGAAACTCAATAGAATAATCCGTTATGGATCGATTCCCCTGACATAGGGAGGACAGGGCCCTGGAAGCCTCCTCCCCAAAAACAGAACGGTCAAAAACCCGTATCATCTCCTCCTTAAAGTCCAGATACTGGTTAATACACTCAGCCCTCGCCTCCCAGATTGCCGTGCCCCACTCACGCGCCCGTCCGGTAAGGAGAGAAATGACGTAGGCGATGCGGGCTGCGCTCCTGGAGTAAGTGTTGGGCTGGAGAGAGAACACCACGTCACACTGAGTGAGGAATGAGCGGCACTCAGTGGGCTCCCCAGAGTAACACGGCGGGTTGTTGATCCTGGGCTCCGGAGACTCGGAAACCCTGGAAGTGGGCGGTGGATCAAGGTGGAGTTGGTGAACCCGTCTTGTGAGGTCGGAGACTTGGACGGCCAGGGTCTCAACGGCATGTCGAGCAGCAGACAATTCCTCCTCGTGTCTGCCTAGCATCGCTCCCTGGATCTCGACGGCGGAGTGAAAAGGGTCCGGAGCCGCTGGGTCCATTCTTGGTCTGATTCTTCTGTTATGTACTTGAGTGAAGACCCAAAAGCGGTTTTAACAGAAAACAGAGTTCTTTAATGAAAAAACAGGAATGGCATAAATCCTCTTCCAACGTTGTCAATGGAACAAAAAGAACGTTAGTATAATGCAGGATGCACCTGCCAGGCAGACTCCGACAGGATAGGACAAGGTGGAAGCAAACGAGACGACAGCTTGCTTCTGGCATGAAAAACACAAACAAGAATCAGACACTGAAAGTAGCAGGAACAGAGAGAGAAATAGAGACCTAATCAGAGGGGGAAGAGAGAACAGGTGGGAAAGAGTGAATGAGCTAGTTAGGGGAGATGTAGAACAGCTGAAGAATGAGAGACAGAGAAGGTAACCTAAAAAGACCAGCAGAGAGAGACAGAGTGAAGAGAAAGGACAGGAACAGACATAACAAGACATGACATGTGGAGGTAGAGGAGGGTCTGATACAGGATAGTGTACCAGTCCTGTGGATGAATAGGAGGGCTGAAACAAGACAGTGTCCCAGCACAGTTTAGGTAGAGGGGCTCATACGGTACACTATACCAGCCCTGTAGAGGTAGTGGAGAGGTTGATACAGGGCAGTGTCCCAGCACAGTTTAGGTAGAGGGGCTCATACGGTACACTATACCAGCCCTGTAGAGGTAGTGGAGAGGTTGATACAGGGCAGTGTCCCAGCACAGTTTAGGTAGAGGGGCTCATACGGTACACTATACCAGCCCTGTAGAGGTAGTGGAGAGGTTGATACAGGGCAGTGTCCCAGCACAGTTTAGGTAGAGGGGCTCATACGGTACACTATACCAGCCCTGTAGAGGTAGTGGAGAGGTTGATACAGGGCAGTGTCCCAGCACAGTTTAGGTAGAGGGGCTCATACGGTACACTATACCAGCCCTGTAGAGGTAGTGGAGAGGTTGATACAGGGCAGTGTCCCAGCCCTGTAGAGGTAGAGCAGGGCTGAAACACAACAGTGTCCCAGCCCTGTTTATGTAATCGAGAGAATGATACAGCACTGTGTCCCAGCCCTGTGGATGTCGAGGAGGGGCTGATACAGGACACTGAACTAGCCCTGTTTATTTAAAGGAGAGAATGATGCAGCACTGTGTCCCAGCCCGGTGGGGATAGAGGAGGGCTGAAACACGACAGTGTCCCAACCCTTGTTTAGGTAGAGGAGGGGCTGATACAGGACAGTGTACCAGCCGTGTGGAGGAAGAGAAGGTGCTGATACTGGAAAATGTTCCAGCCCTGTAGAGGTAAAGGAGAGGCTGAAACACAAAAGTATTCTCACCCTTTAGAGGTTGAGGAGGGTATGAAATATAACAGCAACCCAGCCTTGTTTAGGTACAACAGGGGCTGACACAGGACAGTGCCCCAGCCCTGTGGAGGTAGAGGAGGGACAGATACAGGATAGTGTAGCAGCCCAGTGGATGAAGAGGAGGGCTGATACAAGACAGTGTCACAGCCCTGTGGAGGTAGAGGAGGGGCTGATACGGAACAGTGTCCCATTCCTATAGAGGTAGAGCATTTGCTGATATTGGACAGTGTCCCAGCCCTGTGGAGGAAGAGGAGGGGCTGATACAGAACAGTGTCCCATTCCTGAATAGGTAGAGCATTTGTTGATATTGGACAGTGTCCCAGCCCTGTGGAGGTAGAGGAGGGGCTGATACAGAACAGTGTCCCATTCCTGAATAGGTAGAGCATTTGTTGATATTGGACAGTGTCCCAGCCCTGTAGATGTAGATGAGGGTCTGAAACATGACAGGATCCCAGCGTTGTTTAGGTATAAGAGGGGATGATGGGACTGTGCCCAAGCCCTGTGGAGGTAAAAGAGGGACAGATACAGGACCGTTTACCTGGCCTATTTAGGTAGAGGAGGGGCTGAAACAAGACAGTGTCCCAGCACAGTTTATGCAGGGCAGAGGCTGAAACAGCACTGTGTCCCAGCTTTGTGTATGTAGAAGAGGGGCTGAAACAGCACTGTGTCCCAGCTTTGTGTATGTAGAAGAGGGGCTGAAACAGCACTGTGTCCCAGCTTTGTGTATGTAGAAGAGGGGCTGAAACAGCACTGTGTCCCAGCCCTATTTAGGTAGAAGACGGGCTGATAGACGACAGTGACCCAGCCCTGCAGAGGTATGGGAAGGGTTGATACAGCACTGTGTCCCAGCTCTATGGATGTAGAGGATTGGCTAATACAACACAGCGTCCCAGCCCTGTTGAGGTAGAGGAGGGGCTGATACAGCACTGTGTCCCAGCCTTGTGGATGTGGAGGAGGGGCTGATACAGGACCATGTACAAGCCCTGTGGAGGAAGAGGAGGGACCGATACAGGACAGTGTGCCAGCCCTGTAGAGGTAGAGGAGGGAATGATAAAGTAATGTGTCCCAGCCCTGTGGATGTAGAGGAGGGGCTGATACAGGATGGTGACCCAGCCCTGTTAAGGTAGAGGAGATGCTGATGCAGGACAGTGTCCCAGCCCTGTTGAGGGAGAGGATGGGCTGACACAAGACAGTATCCCAGACCTGTGGAGGAAGAGGAGAGGCTGATACAGGACAATGTACCAGCCCTGTGGAGGTAGAGGAGGAACTGACAAAGAACAGTGTACCAGCCCTGTGGATGAAGAGCAGGAGCTGAAACATGACAGTGTCCCAGCACATTTTAGGTAGAGAAGGGGCTGATACAACACAGTGTCCCAGCCCTGCGGATATAGAGGAGGGACTGATATAGGACACTATACCAGCCTTCTGGAGGTAGAAGAGGGAATTATATAGCAATGTGTCCAAGCCCTGTGGATGTAGAGGAGGGGCTGACACAGAACAGCGTACCAGCTCTGTGGATGAATAGGAGGTGCTGAAACCTGTTTAGGTAGAGGAGGGGCCGACACAGAATTGTGCCCTAGCCCTGTGGATGTAGTGGAGTGTGCTGATACAGGACAGTGTCCCAGCCCTGTTGAGGTAGTCGATGGTCTGATACAGGACACTGACCAAGCGTTATGGAGGTAGAGGAATGGCTGATACAGGACAGTGTCCCAGCCCTGTTGAGGTAGAGGACAGGCTGATACAGGACAGCGTCCCAGTCCTGTTGAGGTAGAGGACAGGCTGATACAGGACAGCGTCCCAGTCCTGTTGAGGTAGAGGACAGGCTGATACAGGACAGCGTCCCAGTCCTGTTGAGGTAGAGGACAGGCTGATACAGGACAGCGTCCCAGCCCTGTTGAGGTAGAGGACAGGCTGATACAGGACAGCGTCCCAGTCCTGTTGAGGTAGAGGACAGGCTGATACAGGACAGCGTCCCAGTCCTGTTGAGGTAGAGGACAGGCTGATACAGGACAGCGTCCCAGTCCTGTTGAGGTAGAGGACAGGCTGATACAGGACAGCGTCCCAGTCCTGTTGAGGTAGAGGACAGGCTGATACAGGACAGCGTCCCAGTCCTGTTGAGGTAGAGGACAGGCTGATACAGGACAGCGTCCCAGTCCTGTTGAGGTAGAGGACAGGCTGATACAGGACAGCGTCCCAGTCCTGTTGAGGTAGAGGACAGGCTGATACAGGACAGCGTCCCAGTCCTGTTGAGGTAGAGGACAGGCTGATACAGGACAGCGTCCCAGCCCTGTTGAGGTAGAGGACAGGCTGATACAGGACAGCGTCCCAGTCCTGTTGAGGTAGAGGACAGGCTGATACAGGACAGCGTCCCAGTCCTGTTGAGGTAGAGGACAGGCTGATACAGGACAGCATCCCAGTCCTGTTGAGGTAGAGGACAGGCTGATACAGGACAGCGTCCCAGTCCTGTTGAGGTAGAGGACAGGCTGATACAGGACAGCGTCCCAGTCCTGTTGAGGTAGAGGACAGGCTGATACAGGACAGCGTCCCAGTCCTGTTGAGGTAGAGGACAGGCTGATACAGGACAGCGTCCCAGTCCTGTTGAGGTAGAGGACAGGCTGATACAGGACAGCGTCCCAGTCCTGTTGAGGTAGAGGACAGGCTGATACAGGACAGCGTCCCAGCCCTGTTGAGGTAGAGGAGTGCCTGATACGCACAATCCCACAGATCACAATGATGGAGAAAGAAATGGATCATGAGAAAACAGCACAACCGGATCTAGCACATTGTACAAAGACATAATTACTATCACAGAGAGGACGTTCACCATCATGGACACAAGAATCATCAACATGAACTTAAACACCTTCATCTTCCCTCTCTCTGTCCCCTTCTCTCATAAGGGATGTTTCAGAGCCCTGAGAACTGAGAGGCAGCAGAATGACATCACAAACATTAGGATGATGTAGTTTAAAAAAATTTTTTTTTGGCCTTGAGGCAACTGAGACATGGATTGTGTATAAGTGCCATTCAGAAAGTGAATGGGCAAGACAAAAGAATGAAGTGCCTTTTAACAGGGTTTGGCAGTAAGTGCCAACAGTAGGGTTTGAGCGTGTCAAGAACTGCAACACTGCTGGATTTTTCATACTCAACAGTTTCCTGTGTGTATCAAGAATGGACCACAACCCAGAAGGGATGTATATCTGAATGGTACATCAACATACTACTAGACTTTCTTGGTTAACTTCTTGTGGCTGCAGGGGCAGTATTGAGTAGCTTGGATGAAAGGAGCACAGAGGTGCCAGAGTTAGTGGCCTGCTCCTCAGTCAGAGTTGCAAATATATGCATATTATTAGTAGTATTGGATAGAAAACACTGAAGTTTCTAAAACTGTTTGAATTATGTCTGTGAGTATAAAATAACTAATATGGCAGGCAAAAACCTGAGAAAAAACCCAAACAGGAAGTGGAAATTCTGAGGCTGGTCGATTTTCAACCAAGATACCATTGAAATCACAGCGAGATATGAATGAGTTTGCACTTCCTACGGCTTCCACTAGATGTCAACAGTCTGTAGAACTTTGTCTGATGACTCTACTGTGAAGGGGGGCCTAATGAGAGGAGAATTAGTCAGGTCTGCCATGAGGTGACCATTCTTTGACCATGCACGTTCACATGAGAGCAATCTCTGTTCCATCGCTCATCTGAAGTCAATGTAATTCTCCGGTTGGAACATTATTCAAGATTTCTGTCAACCTCTTAGGGATACATTCACCCCCTTTCCCGCTCGAATCCCGTTGACCGGATTGCTTTGACCACATCCAGTGAAATTGCATCACGCCAAATTCAAAAAAATAAATAGTCATAATAAGAATTCATAAAACATACATGTGTTTTCCGTCAAAATACAGTTTAACTTCTTGTTAATCCAGCCACAGTGTCAGATTTCAAAAAGGCTTTACGGCGAAAGCAGACCATGTGATTATCTGAGGACAGTGCCCCGCATACAAACACATGAAAATCATATTTCAACCAGCCAGGTGCGACACAAAAATCAGAAATAACGATAAAATGCAGAAGATTTTCTTCTGTTAGCACTCCAAAATGTCCCAGAAACATCATAAATGGTCATTTTCTTCAATAAATTCCTTCTTTATATCCCTAAAATTGCCATTTATTTGGCGTGTTTGATTCAGAAATACACCGGTTTCAACTCGCCTAACATGCCTACAAAGTATCTAATAAGTTACCTGTAAACTTGGTCCAAACATTTCAAACCACATTCCTAATCCAACCTCAGATACCCTAAAACGTAAATAATCGATACAATTTAAGACGGGATATACTGTGTCCAATACAGAATGAAAACAAAATCAAGCGCATTCCAGGTTGCGCGAACCAGAAGACTTGAGTGACTCTGAGTGACACATGGAAAGAAATTTGTAAAGACTGTTGACATCTAGTGAACGCCATAGGAACTGCAACCATAATCCTATTAAAAAAGGCTTCCCATAGAAATAATGGAAAACAGATTGACCTCAAGAACATTTTTCCCTGGATGGATATTGCTCAGGGTTTTCTAATGGAAAGAGCATGTGTTTTTAATGTTATTGAATTTCATTATAATATGAATATTTATTTGGTATTATAATTATTTGTATTATTTATTATTAATATACAGAAATATTTTTTATTTATCCTCTTTTAAAGAAGATAGACAGACAGACAGACAGACAGGAAGTTCCTTAATAAGTATTTATTGATTCACAACAACTACAACAATATCTACAATGTAACTTTCAAACATTATCATTATCCATCATTTCAAGAGAAAACACATGTAAATGATTGGTGCCAGTCTGTTTCTGAATTAGCCAGTGAAATTTATTTCTCTCTGCCAATAAAAATATCACAAAAAAAGAGGAAACCAGAATGAAAACAGGTCTACAAACAAGTATATTATGGCCAGGATACAATACAAAACCATGCTACATCACGGTTGACATTTAAAGGTCATTTCTAATTGAGCCGACTTGTAGCATTTACCTTGAGTGTCGTCTCCATGAACATGGTAAAACAGACATTTGCCTACAAGTGTGATCAGATTGAATCCTGGCCTGTAAATCACAATTGTATTGCTAAATATGGACAATTTGTGAAGTTTGTTAGCTGGTTCACGCTCTATATAAGTACAAAAACTGTAGACTCAATATTATCAAAACATAATCTACAAACTTTAAACCAGCACTTTCTGGGATTACATTGGAAATACATTCAGACATCATGAATTGGAAAACAATAAAATCCATGTGGGAACAAAACTGTACATTAATCTCACAAATTAATCTGGAAAAACATCAATATAATGTCATATCCAACATTTTTATAGCACTAATTGGGTGAAGAGATTTTGACTTTTTGTCTTAGAGACCTGTGATACAGGGCAGCTTTCCAACCCTGTGGAGGTAGAGGAGTGGCTGCACAAACCCAGAGATGACACGGATGCTGAAGCAAATGGCCATTCCTGAATAAAAGTCCATTACAGGAACGTAACTTTGAGTCAGTGTCATCAATGCCAGTGGGAGTTGAGACACCACGGCATAAACCAGGATAATCAAAATGATTTTGAAGGCCTTCATCTTAATGCTGCTTGTCCCCTCCCTGTCCCCATCTCCCGGCCCTGGACGTTTCAGAGCCCAGAGAACTGAGAGACAGCAGAATGACATCAGAGAAAAATAGATAATTGTCTGGGCAAAGACAGTGTTTACGAAAGGTGGTAAATCAAACTCAAACATACATAGACAGCAAGAACCAAGAACCATCAGCCAGACAACACCACAACACCCCACCCTGTATCTCAGGGGTTTGTACTTCAGGAAGACCACAGGGTGGACCACCGCCAGGTAGCGCTCTACACAGATACAGCACTGGAACAGGGGACGGCC
Organism: Oncorhynchus masou masou; assembly: GCF_036934945.1. Taxonomy (NCBI): domain Eukaryota; kingdom Metazoa; phylum Chordata; class Actinopteri; order Salmoniformes; family Salmonidae; genus Oncorhynchus; species Oncorhynchus masou. The sequence goes on from NC_088231.1 coordinate 21,905,431, forward strand.
AGTGAAAGTTAGCCCAAAGGAAAAATCTGCAACTTTTTGGAGAAAATCAGACTGGATGTAGAGTTCAGCCATGCTGACAGAGTTAAAGAGGCAGAAGAGGATCTCAGACATGGTCAGGTTGAGAGTGAAGAACTCTGATGACATCGTCCCTCCAGCTCCAGTCAGTATCAGCCACAGGATGTAGACATTGGTGGGGAGACCCAGGATGATGTTGATTGAAAATGAAGAAGTATGAATGTGGATAGAATTTGCCAAATGGAAAGCCGGCTCCATAAGAGAGCTAGGAGAAGTGGTGGACGTGTTATTGACCTTAGTTAAGTACATCTCAACAACACGGGCAACTGTAATGTGTCAAAGTTCTTGAGATCTTTAATGGAAAAAACAAAGAGAGGGAGACAGACAGACAGACAGACAGGGAGACAGACAGACAGACAGACAGACAGACAGACAGACAGACAGAGAGGGAGAGAGGGAGAGAGGGAGAGAGGGAGAGAGGGAGACAGACAGACAGGGAGAGAGGGAGACAGGGAGAGAGGGAGAGAGGGAGAGAGGAGGAATGTTATACAAACATCAGGATTATATCAAAGTATTTCTGTCTATAAACTTTCAGTCATTACTGATCTAAATATGAATGTATAATAATTATGTTAGCATTACAATAGGGTTTTAGGGTTTACTCTGGTAAAGACAGGTGTTTTGACCTGGTTGACAAATAAATGTAAAACGCTGAGTACCGTAAATTACTAGCATCACAATGAAGCACACAAAAACCCTGATGAAGTTAAATTAAGAAAGCTGCTTTCTAACATTCCTTTGTAGATAATATATGCAGTAGACATGATCACTTTGTAAACATGATGAAATATCAAAATGTGTCCACAAATGTACATAAATATCCAATAATCCAATTAAAAACATATTTTCTGCATCTTGTGCTTTTGCTCACAAGCTACATCTATCTATATAAGTTAAAGTTTAAATTAAAACATTTAAAATTATAATTTTTTTAATTAAAAACTAAGGTTTTAGCTAACCTGTATAGATGCAGCGTCCCTCTCCCCTGGGGTGTGGTGTGGTTGTCTGTCACTGGTGCTGGAATAATACTGTATATGCAAATCTCTGCCTGACCCTGCCCTGCTCTGACACACCTGAGTGACACGTCAACCTAATGATTTAGACCAGATGCATCCAAAAAGGCACGCTAATCCCTTTATAGCACACTACTTTTGATCAGAGCACTATGGCCCCTAGTAAAAAGTAGTGCAATATATAGGGTATAGGGTGCCATTTCAGACGTCGACCAGAGCACCAACAAGAGGAGTGTCAGTTTATATGCATATAAGATGCACTGTTGGTTTAAAGCAGGTATATGACAACTTGGTCAGCCAAGACACTCTTAAAAACCTACAAATAATAATAAACTAAAAAAGAAGCAACACATTTCACTCCAATTAACAAATGAACAGTTAAGAAAATAATTTATAGAGAAAGTGGAATCCAGGAAATATTGGAAGTAACAAACTAATGTGAAACTAAATTAACAATTGTTTTTCAGTTGTGTTTTCTTTAAATGACTGGTCAAAAGTGCTTTACAGTAAAATATTAAAGTTGCAACTTTTAGTTTCTATCTGCTCTAGAAGGGCCCCTGATTAGACCTAGTTTCTATCTGCTCTAGAAGGGTCCCTGATCAGAGATTAGACCTAGTTTCTATCTGCTCTAGGAGGGTCCCTGATCAGAGATTAGACACAGTTTCAATCTGCTCTAGAAGGGCCCCTGATTAGACCTAGTTTCTATCTGCTCTAGAAGGGTCCCTGATCAGAGATTAGACACAGTTTCTATCTGCTCGAGAAGGGCCGCTGATTAGACTCTGTTTCTATCTGCTCTAGAAGGGTACCTGATTAGAGATTAGACCTAGTTTCTATCTGCTCTAGAAGGGTCCCTGATTATAGATCAGACACAACTTCTCAGCAGATCTGGGTTCAAATACTATTTGAAATCTTTTAAATGCTTTTAACTTTGCTCTAAACCAGGGCTGTTCATTTACAGTCCTCGAGGGACGAAGCACTTATATTTTGTCTTTCTACCTGGTAGTTAATTGCACTCACCTGATGTCCAAGGTGTGCATTAGTCTCTTATTAGAAGGAGAGGATGAAAACCAGAAGAGTTTCATCCCTCCAGGACTGACATTGAACAGCCCTGATCTAGACTAACTGCATGGGAGTAGGGTAAAGTTGACGAGCTTGGGTCAGTTTATCGTTTTCTCAAATAATGGTTATTTCAAATAGAATTTGACCCAGGTCTCCTTCTCAGATTATAATATTTTACTGATTTTAAGTTCCTATCTATTAAAATAATGAAAAGTTTCAAAATAATTTGAGGCCTGGTATCACCACTTCCTCAGAGACCTCTGATACAGAACAGTTTCCCAGCCCTGTGGAGGTAGAAGAGAGGCTGCACCAACCCACAGGCACAACTGAAGGACATGGTCACACTGTCGATGACACAATACACATAATCCTTTACGTTTCCAAACAGGAAGTACATGACAACGAACGGGAGCTGGTCCATCAGCATTGTCAGGAAAACCACAGAGACGACAAAGAAGGCTTTCCTCTTCACTGGGCACATCCCTCCGCTGAGGTCACTCTCCCCTCCCCTCCTCTTCTCTCCATCTCTCCCTGCCCCGGTAAGTGGTGCTTCAGGATGTGGAGGATGGAGAGGCTGCAGAAGAGATCGACTATGAGAGTTACCAAGAGGAAGATGTGGTACCCAGAAACAGGGAACTCTGGGAGGTATGTGTAAAAAGCACCGGTGAATGCCGCTCCACCTCCCCAGACTGATGCCACCAACCCCACCCTGTATCTCAGGGGTTTGTACTTCAGGAAGACCACAGGGTGGACCACCGCCAGGTAGCGCTCTACACAGATACAGCAGTGGAACAGGGGGCGGCTGCAGTAGACGACGGCATAAGGGAAGACGATGGTTTCTACATAATGTTGAAGGCTGGCGACGATGAGATGGACGGTGGTTACGACTGGAACGCACAGGCAGAAGATGAGCTCTGCGGCTACAATGTTGAAAATGAAGATCTCAGAGGCCAAGGCGTTGCCAGTAGTGATCAGCCACAGGACGAAGCCAAAGATAGGTACGCCGAGAACAAAGTAGACCATGCTGATGGATACATTGACGGGAAGGTTACTGGCACATACGTTCCAGAATCCAGGGGAATAGGAGGAGGCATTTCCACCTGTGGTGTTTATAAATTCAGATGGATATGATCATGGAGAGAATGAAAGATAGCTTGTCAGTTTTATTTCAGGATCTATTATAGAAATGAAGTGCTGCTGAATATGTACTGAATACATTAGGAAATTCAGGAAAACTAAACAAATCAATACATTTCAGCAGTTAGCTATTATAGAAATGAAGTCATGGATATGATCATTGATCAGCAATGAGAGATAGCTTGTGAGAATTCTATTCCGGGATCTATTATAGAAATGAAGTCATGGATATGATCATTGATCAGCGATGAGAGATAGCTTGTGAGAATTCTATTCCGGGATCTATTATAGAAATGAAGTCATGGATATGATCATTGATCAGCGATGAGAGATAGCTTGTGAGAATTCTATTCCGGGATCTATTATAGAAATGAAGTCATGGATATGATCATTGATCAGCGATGAGAGATAGCTTGTGAGAATTCTATTCCGGGATCTATTGTTGGGAATTTATATCACTGATATGGTTTATTGACGGAAGAAAATATCCCCCTTTTCCTTCTCTGAAGCATGAAGATAATTAAATTAGCATAAAGTTATACACTATATCTCTGTTTGAATAAAAACACGTAACTATTAATATTTTTCATCAAATAGATATTTAAAGCAGTACACACCTGGATGGGTGAAATAGAGCTGGCTGCTTTGTCCTGGTCCCTGTGGAAGTGTTCAGTAGAACAGAGAGTGATCCCTGATAGTCAAATCCACCCCTGGAAAGCACACCTGTTTGTGCGTATGTACGTGTGTGTGCGTTTGCACGCGTGGTCTACACATCACCATAGCGATGAATTACACCTCTGGTTGTACACGGGCTGTCAGCAGGTAGCATTAAACATGCAAATCTATGTGCAGCATGGAAAAGGGCTGGGATGCTTGTGGAACTTTACATACAATCATATTGTTGTTATAATGTCACACTTTCAAAGACATCCTTTGTCTGCCAGCCCAAGCACAACTCCAACACCATCAATTCATTTTCTGATGACACAACGTTGGTAAGCCTGTTCACCGACAACGATGAGACAGACTATAGGGAGGAGGTCAGAGACCTGCCAGGAAAACAACCTCTTCCTCATCGTGAGCAAGACAAAAGAGCTGATCGTGGACGACAGGAAAAGGAGCAACAAACTGGTTTCCATTTCAAGTTCCTTGGTGTCCACATCACCAGCAAACTATCATGGTCCAAACACACCAAGAAAGTCGTGAAAGAGGACACGACAACGCATTTTTCCCCCTCGGGGGACTGAAAAGATTTGTCATGGGTCCTTACGTCCTCAAAAAGTTATACAGCTGCACCATCGAGAGCATCATGACTGATTGCATCATAGCCTTGTATGGCATTTGCTCGATATCCGACCATGAGGCGCTAAAGTGGGTAGTGCATACAGCCTAGTACATCACTGGAGTCAAGCTTCTTGCCATCCAGGATCTATATACTAAGCGGTGTCAGCAAAAGACGCAAACAATTGTCAAAGACTCAAAGACAGTCTTCTGACATTTGGTCATTGTTTGTTAGCTGTAGCCTCCACACATGCTATATTATTTTTCAATTTTATTTTTCTAGGAAAGTCAGTTAAGAACAAATTCTTATTTTCAATGACGGCCTAGGAACAGTGGGTTAACTGCCTGTTAAGGGGCAGAAAGACAGATTTGTACCTTGTCAGCTCGGGGATTTGAACATGCAACCTTTCGGTTACTAGTCCAACGCTCTAACCACTAAGCTACACTATAGTAGTATAGAAATGAGGTCTGGCCATTTTCTCTTCTTTACAACAAGTAACATAAGGCTTCATGTGTAGTTCAGCAAAATTATTTATTTCGTATTCAAAGAAGAAACATGTAATATACACACATATTAAAAGTACAATGTGGGTATTATCGCCACATTTCACCATTAAATACAGATATGAAATTAAGTCAAAAAGAAAAAATAAGTAAAAATATAAGTAATGTAAGTATAAGTAAATATAAGTAAATAAGTAAAATAGTTTTAAAAAATGTGAAGTATTCTTGCAATATCCCCATTTTCCAACATATATCATCACCAAAATATAAATAATGTCTAATCAAAATATTGTATGTCAGCTACAAACATGCTGTAACTAGTTGACAATTTTAACAAGTATTTAATTGAAGCTTTATTTAAAACCGCTTTGGGATAGCGGGCAGCATTTTCACTTTTGGATAAAAAGCGTGCCCAATTTCAACTTCCTGCTACTCATGCCAAGAATATAAGATATGCATACTATTAGTAGATTTGGATAGAGAACACTGAAGTTTCTAAAACTGTTTGAATCATGTCTGTGAGTATAACATAACTTATGTAGCAGTCAAAACCCCGAGGACAAACCATTCAGATTTTTTTTTTGAGGTCACTGTCTATTCAATGTCATTTCATTGGGAAACGAGATTTCTAAAGCACTTGTTTGTAGTTCCTACCGCTTCCACTCGATGTCACCAGTCTTTGGAAATTGGTTGAGGTTATTCCTTTGTGTAATGAAGAAGTACGTCCATCTTGAATTTGTGTCATTTGAAGTGTACTTTTTGAGAAGGCGTATGACTGGAAAAGTAGCGTGAGTTTGTTGTCTTCCTGTATTGAACACAGATTGTCTCGTCTACAATTTGATCGATTATTAACATTTAAAAAATACCCAAAGTTGTATTACAAAAGTAGTTCGAAATGTTTTGGCAAAGTTTACAGGTAACTTTTGAGATATTTTGTAGTGATGTTGGGCAAATTGGAAGATGTTTTTTTTCTGGATCAAACGCGCCAAATAAATGGACATTTTGGATATATATCGACGGAATTAAGCTAACAAAAGGACCATTTGTGACGTTTATGGGACATATTGGAGTGCCAACAAAAGAAGCTCGTCAAAGGTAAGGCATGATTTATTTCTGACTTCTGTTGCGCACCTGGCTGGTTGAAATATGACTTTTGTGTGTTTGTATGCGGGGTGCTGTCTTGGTCTGTGTGGTACCTGCAGGGTTGAAATATGCTACTCTCTCTTTGTTTACTGTTGTGCTATCATCAGATAATAGCTTCTTATGCTTTCGCCGAAAAGCCTTTTTGAAATCTGACATGCTGGCTGGATTCACAGAGTGTAGCTTTAATTTGGTATCTTACATGTGTAATTTAATGAAAGTTTGAATTTTATAATATTTTATTTGAATTTGGAGCTCTGCATTATCCCTGGCAATTGGCCAGGTGGGACATTTGTGTCCCACCTATACCAGAGAGGTGGCAGGGATTCATCTTGAGACCACAATCTCTTTTGCAGTTGAGCCCTGCATGAACACATCAATTAAACAACAATTACACTATGCATTTCTACATGAATATACACATCAATTAAACAACAATTAAACACTGCATTTCTACAGGTATACACACATCAATTACATACCTCACCCTTGGAGTCAGGTGCTAGACATACAGGACTAGATAATAACTATTATCGTGCCTCTTATCTCTTAGAGACCTCTGATACAGGGAAGTTTCCCAGCCCGGTGGAGGTAGAGGAGAGGCTGCACCAAACCAGTAATCACATTGATGGTGAAACAAATGCTTAAGGCTGACAAACACTCTCCAACATTCACGTAGCATTTTAAAGGTATTGTTATCTCATATGGAAGATAATTCACCACCATAGACAACATGATAATGCAAATGATCTTAAACGCCCTCATCTTCATGTTATTTGTCCCCTCCCTCTCCCCTTCCCCGGCCCGGGACGTTTCAGAGCCCTGAGAACTGAGAGACAGCAGAATAGCTTCAACAAAAACAACATCAGAAACTCACACCAGTAAACATGAAATATAAAATGCATTTCACTCCCACACATAAAGAACAGACAGGATCCAAGAACCATCAGCCAGACAACACCACAACACCCCACTCTGTATCTCAGGGGTTTGTACCTCAGGAAGACCACAGGGTGAACCACTGCCAGGTAGCGCTCCACACAGATACAGCACTGGAACATGGGACGGCCTGTCATTAGAAAACCGTAAGAAAATACCATGATGTACGAGGCAACGATTGTGGGGTGGTGTAGCCAGATAAAATACATGATAGAACACAGGCAGAAGAGGATCTCAGACACAGCCAGGTTGAGGGTGAAAAACTCTGAGGCCATCCTCCCTTCCACTTCAGTCACTATCAGCCACAGGACATAGATATTGGTGGGGACACCCATGATGAAGTTGATTGCATAGGAAGCAGTGCTGATTGTTTGGTCTTGGGACAAGTAGGCAGCAAATTGATTTTCAGGCAGGGAAGAGTTTGCAGCTGAGGTTGAAGTATTCATCTCTTCACATGGTGCAGTTCTGATGTGTGAGTGAGTGAGTGAGTGAGTGAGAGTGAGAGAGAATAATGCATAAAAACACCATATGAACAGACAATCATATAGTATTGATGTACATGTGGATTAATACAATTACAATGTAGTACTACAATACTATCTAAAACCCAATACCTTCATATTCAGAATTTCAGAACTTGCATTGAAATCAAAGGAAATGCTATTACTTTTGTATAGGGTACACTCCCCTGACCCCTCAACAAACTCAAAAGTGACTACAGCAATCATTCAGATTTTTAGGAGAAAATTACCTTGACTGATGGAGCTCTTCTCTCTCCTGGAAAGTTTGTGTGTCAAGAAGTGAATGCTGGGTCATACACAACAGACACAACATAACAGGGGTGAAACATATGGAAATAAAGGAGGTACTTCCTAACCTTATCCAATGAGAATGGTGATCTTTGTTTTTAAAACCCATTCAAAACCTTTTCCATTTGGTGAGTCCTGAACACAAGTCAGGTCTATTAGTCTCAGCTTGTACACATGTGAATCACAAAACAGGTGCAGCAGGTCATTACACCTATGCAAATGATTGTGTTTGTCAGGACCTAATGGCCATACACAGTCTATGATTTATTGATTGTAAGTGACCACACCTACACAGTCACTAGGAACAGGAGACTTCATAACCATGTGACGTGATCAGAATAATACTGAATAAAAATAGAAATGCAACATGCACAAATTTCAAAGACTTGACTGAGTTACAGTTGACCGTAGCTTACGCCTGACTATACCATAACCCCACCTCCACCAATGGACACTCAGTTCAAAATGTTGACATCAGCAAACCACTCACCCACATGATGTCACACACGTGGTCTGCACTTGTGGAGGACGGTTGGACATACTACCAAATTCTCTAAAACGATGTTGGAGGCAGCTTATGGTAGAGAAATGAACATTCAATTATTAGACAACAACTCTGGTGGTCAGTCCTGCTCTCAACATGCCATTTACAAGCTCCCTAAAAACTTGAGTCGTCTGTGGTGTTGTGTAAAACTGCACATTTTAGAGTGGCTTTTTATCTACCCCAGCACAAGGTGCACCTGTGTAAAAACCATGCTGTTTAATCAGCTTCTTCTTCAGGGCTAAGCTGCCTGCCATCCAGGACCTCTACACCAGGCGGTGTCAGAGGAAGGCCCTAAAAATTGTCAAAGATCGCAGTCACCCCAGTCATAGACTGATCTCTCTACAACCGCATGGCAAGTGGTACCGGAATGACAAGTCTTAGACATAAAAAGCTTCTCAACAGTTTTTACCCCCAAGAAATAAGACTCCTGAACAGGTAATCAAATGGCTACCCGGACTATTTACATTGTGTGCCTCCCCACCAACCCCTCTTTTTACGCTGCTGCTACTCTCTGTTTATTATATATGCATAGTCACTGGAAACCACATATCCTGAGACTGCATTTTTTGTAGACAGGGAATTTTTACAAGGCTAATCTGAAAACAAGGCTCCCTAAATTCTATCAGCATATCGATTGTGCTACCAGGGCTGGCAAAACCCTAGACCACTGTTCTTCTAACGTCCGCAACGTATATAAGGCCCTCCCCCGCTCTCCCTTCGGAAAAGCTGACCACGACTCCATTTTGTTGCTGTCAGCCTATAGACAGAGACTAAAACAGGAAGCTCCCGCCCTCAGGTCTGTTCAACGCTGGTCCGACCAATCGGATTACACGCTTCAAGATTGCTTCGATCACGTGAACTGGGATATGTTCCTCATTGCGGCGAACAACAACATTGATGAATACGCTGATTCGGTGTGCGTGTTTATTAACAAGTGCATCGTGATGTTGTACCCACAGCGTCTATTAAAACATTCCCCAACCAGAAACAGTGGATTGGTGGCATAATCAGGGCAAGGTGACCGGAAACATGACCGAACACAAACAGTGTAGCTACTCCCTCCGCAAGGCAATCAAACATGCTAAGTGTCAGTACAGAGACAAAGTGGAGTCGCAATTTAACTGCTCAGACACGAGAGGAATGTGGCTGGGCCTACAGTCAATCACCGGCTACAAAAAGAAAACCAGCCCCATTGCGGATCACGATGCCTTGGTCCCAGACAGACTGAACAACTTTTTTGCTCTCATTGGGGACAATACAGTGCCACTGACAAGGCCGCTACCAAAACATGCGTGTTCTCCTTCACTATAGCCAACGTTAGTACAACATTTAAACGTGTTAACCGTTGCAAGGCTGCAGGCCCAGACGGCATCCCCGGCCTCGTCCTCAGAGCATGCGCAGACCAGCTGGCTGGTGTGTTTACGGACATATTCAATCAATCCTTATCCCAGTCTGCTGTCCCCACATGCTTCAAGAGGGCCACCATTGTTCCTGTTCCCAAGAAAGCTAAGGTAACTGAGCTAAATGACTACCGCCCTGTAGCACTCACTTCCGTCATCATGAAGTGCTTTGAGAGACTAGTCAAGGAACATATCACCTCCAACCTACCTGACACTCTAGACCCACTAACTGATGTTTAGAACAATTGGAGAGAATTTACTGTGCTGTGTAGAATGTGTTGTGAACAGATAGGCCTGAGTTTTTCCAGACCAGGTCAGGTTAAAAGGTCAGGAAAACCTCCAGGCTCAAGTTACACAATGCGGAAGTAGGTGTAGTATTCCATGTGATTTAATAGTTTAATAATAGTGGGACCCGATCATTGACTGTAAGGATAAGTATATTGAAATATTATTATTTCCTTTGTTAATATAATTGTTGTTATTGTTTATTGTACATATATAGACCAATCCTTTATTTATCCTCTTAAAATAAGACAGACAAGGAGATTCTTAAAACCTCTCTGGGATATGTGGGAAGGTAGCGTACAAACTGGCCAACATCCAGTGAAAATGCAGAGTGCCAAATTTAAATAAATTACTATAAAAATAAAAATTTCATGAAATCACACATTCAATATACCAAATTAAAGCTACACGTCAGATTTCAAAAATGCTTTACGGCGAAAGCTATTATCGGAGGATAGCACCCCAGTAAACAAACACAGACCATCATATTTCAACCCTCCAGGCGCGACACAAAACGCAGAAATAAAAATATAATTCATGCCTTACCTTTGACGAGCTTCTTCTTTGGCACTCCAATATGTCCCATAAACATCACAAATGGTCCTTTTGTTAGATTAATTCCGTCGATATATATCCAAAATGTCCATTTATTTGGCGCATTTGATCCAGAAAAACACCGGTTCCAACTTGCGCAACATGACTTCAAAATATCTCAAAAGTTACCTGTAAACTTTGTCTGAACATTTGAAACTACTTTTGTAATACAACTTTCGGTATTTTTTTACGTAAAGACGGGTTATACTGTGTTCAATACGGAGGAAAACAAAGTGGAGCGTGCTTTCAGGTCACGCGCCTCTAACAAAGAGTACACTTCCCTCTACCCTCATTCTGAACAGTGTTACTTCTTCGTTTCTCAAAGGAAAAACCTCAACCAATTTCTAAAGACTGTTGACATCCAGTGGAATTGATCGGAACTGCAGGAACGTCGATTAGAAATCTGGATTCCCAATGAAAACTCATTGAAAAGATAGTGACCTCAAAAAAATAATATCTGAACGGTTGTCCTCGGGGTTTCGCTTGCCAAATAAGTTCTGTTATACTCACAGACATGATTCAAACAGTTTTAGAAACTTCAGAGTGTTTCCTATCCAAATCTACTAATAATAAGCATATCTTAGCTTCTGGGTCTTAGTAGCAGGCCATTTACTTTGGACATGCTTTTCATCCAGATGTGAAAATACTGCCCCCTGTCACAAAGAAGTTTCTAATGGACCACATCTGACATGCACATGTTTTCCACTGGTTATGAAAACACTAATGGATGTTTAGAGAATGTGCTGTGTTGTGAAGAATGTGTTGTGGATGGATAGGTCCCGAGTTTTTTCTTTACTTATACTCTTTAAGACAGACAGAGAGACAGACAGACAAGGAGAGCCATAAATATGCATTTATTTTCATCAACCCAACAAAACTTACTTTTAAGCACAATCATCATCCATAATTTCAATAAAAAACGCATGTGAATGTCAATAAAATAAAATGACACTAATGACACCAATGACACCAGGTCTATTTACAAACAAAGATTCAATACAAAACCATACTATCTCACGCTTGACATTTAAAGGCAATTTCCAATATAGCCGACACGTGCAGCGTTTACCTTGAATGCTATCTCCATAACCGCATTGTCTACAAGCGCGATCGGTTTAAATCCTGGCCCAAATTTCACAATAATTTTGCTATATGTGGGCGATTTGAGGAGTTCTTGGGTTGGTTTTCACTGTGTGGGTACATAAACGGAATACCCAATATTATCAAAAGATAATCTACAGGGGGAGAATCAAACCATTCCTTTCTAGGCTACTGATTACTTTGAAAAGTACATAAATTGGGGAAGCAATCAAATAAAATGTTATTTGTTACATGAGCCGAATACAACGGGTATAGACCTTACACTGAAATGCTGACCTACAAGCAGTTAACCAATAATGCAGTTTAAAGAAAAATAGCCCAAATAAATAAGAAATAAAAGTTACAAAATAATTAAAGAACAGTAGTTAAATAACAATAGCTAGGATTTTCCAAATGTAAAGAAAAATTCATTCATTTATGTAAATTCACAAACAAATATGAAAAAAACAAACGTAAAAATAGTGGTATATACTACTTTTTAAAACACTAATTGGTTAACGAAATGTTGTCTTTATCTTAGAGACCTCTCATGAAGGGTAGCTTCCCCAGCTTCCCAACCCTGTGGATGTAGAGGAGGGGCTGCACAAACCCAGAGATGACAATGATGCAGAAACAAATGGACATGCCTGAAAAAAAGTCTGTATATGGAATGTAACTTTTAGTAGATATCACCAGTACTATTGGGAGTTGAGACAAAGTAGCATACACCAGGATAATCAAAATGATCTTAAAAGCCTTCATCTTAATGCTGTTTGTCCCCTCCCTGTCCCCATCCCCCGGCCCTGGACGTTTCAGAGCCCAGAGAACTGAGAGGCAGCAGAATGACATCAGCAAAAAATAGATCAGAGACTGGCCAAGGATAAAGTAGTGTGACACTAGTGAAAAGTTCTCAAACATACGTAGACAGCAGGACCCAAGAACCATCAGCCAGACAACACCACAACACCCCACCCTGTATCTCAGGGGTTTGTACTTCAGGAAGACCACAGGGTGGACCACCGCTAGGTAGCGCTCCACACAGATACAGCACTGGAACAGGGGACGACCGGAGTTCAAGAACCCAAGAGAAAATGCTCCAAGATATGCAAGTGCAGTTTTAGGGACATGCCGTTGGACAAGGGCAAAAACAGAAAACAGGCAGTAGAGGACCTCAGACACGGCCAGGTTGAGAGAGAAGAAGTCTGAGGCCATCGTTCCTCCCACTCCAGTCAGTATCAGCCACAGGACGTAGACATTGGTAGTGAGACCCAGGATGAGGTTGATTATATAGGAAGCAGTGTAGATGGATATGATTTGTGCATAGAGAGGAGCTACTGAAGAACTGTTTGTCATTGAGATGTTCATGTCTTCACCGTCTGTACTGGTGTGATGGGCTTCAATATTCTATAACAATAAAGAATTTCACCAGGATTTGTTCTGTTGCAATAGAGCAGTAAAACTTGAAACAATCAAAGGTATCAAGGTTGGGTTCAATTCCTTTTCAACTCAGTCAGTTCAGGAAATACATCAAAACCAGCACAAAATAAGTTACTTTGGGTCCTTTTAAAGTAGTATATAAGTACCATAAATTAATTGTAATCCTAAAATGACATGTTATTAACACAATGTCTTTTTAATCTCATCGAATGGTTTTATCACATTTGAGTAAATCTAGCATATATTCTCAGTAGATCTTAAATCAGGAATACAGTCCAAATGAACAAACCTGAATAGACGGTGTTCTCTTCTTGTCTGAAGGCGAAGGGACGATGTTACGTTGACAAGCTGAAACAGGAGTGCAGACATTAACACACCTTCACTCAGTCTGTCAGTGAGATCATTTTGCATCATCTGGTGCCCTGGTGGGTGGAGATTTCACTTTAGGACCAATAAAATGGAAAAGGACCTCACCAAGTCACCCCCTCTCCCACCCCCTCAGTCACAACCACACCCTCAGCCACGCCCACCAAGACACCTGCGTTGCTCCGGTCTGTAAACTGACGCTGCCCATTACCTCACTAGATGGACCAAACCTGACATGCAAATGTTTTCCACTGGTTATTACAACACTAAGTGATGTTTAGTATGGTTGAAGAGAATACACTGTGCTGTGTATAATGTGTTATGGATGGATAGGGACCAACATTCACCAAACCTATTGTGGGAAGCTTGTGGAAGGCTTTGGGTTTGACCCAAGTTAAACAATTTAAAGGCAATGCTACCAAATACTTATTGAGTGAATGTAAACTTCTGACCCAATGGGAATGTGATGAAAGAAATCATAGCCATTCCTCCTGACAGAGCTGGTGTAACTGAGTCCAGTTTGTAGGCTTCCTTGCTCACACACACTTTTTCAGTTCTGCCCACAAATGTTCTATGGGATTGAGGTCAGGGGTTTGTGATAACCACCAATACCTTGACTTTGTTGTCCTTAAGCCATTTTGACACAACTTTGGAAGTATGCTTGGGGTCGTTGCCCATTTGGAAGACCCATTTGCGACCAAGCTTTAACTTCTGACTGATGTCTTGAGATGTTGCTTCAATATATCCACATGATTTTCCTTCCTTACGACACCATCTATTTTGTGAAGTTCACCAGTCACTCCTGCAGCAAAGCACCCCCACAACATGATGCTGCCACCCCTGTGCTTCAAGGCTGGGATGGAGTTCTTCGGCTCGCAAGACTCCCCCTTTTTCCTCCAAACATAACGATGGTCATTATGGCCAAACAATACTATTTTTGTTTCATCAGACGAGAGGAAATTTAGCCAAAAAGTATGACATTTGTCCCCATGTGCAGTTGCAAACCATAGTCTTTTATTTGGCAATTTTGGAGCAGTGGCTTCATCCTTGCTGAGTGGCTGTTTAGGTTCTGTCGATATAGAACTCATTTTACTGTGGATATAGATAAATGTATACCCGTTTCCTCCAGCATCTTCACACAGTCCTTTGCTTTTGTTCTGGGATTGATTTGCACTTTTTTTTCCAAACCTGACTCAGTTACACCAGCTCTGTCAGGAGGAATGGGTCAAAATTCACCCATCTTATTGTGGGAAGCTTGTGGAAGACTACCCAAAATGTTTGACCCAAGTTAAACATTTTAAAGGCATTGCTACTAATTGAGTGAATGCAAACTTCTGACCCACTGGGTATGTGATGAAAGAAATTAAAGCTGAAATAAATGATTCTCTCTACTATTATTCTGACATTTCACATTCTTAAAATAAAGTGGTGATCCTAACTGACCTGAGACATGGCATTTTTTACTAGGATAAAATGTCAGGAATTGTGAACAACTGAGTTTAAATGTATTTGGCTAATGTGTATGTAAACATCCGACTTCAACTGTAGCACATTCATTATAATGATTCTTCAATCACTGCATTAGGGTATTAGCTATATCACTCTGTTAAAGATGTTTTTATGCGCTGGGTGAAAAATATATTTAAAACAATGATTACCATAGCTAGCTATGTTTGCATTTGTGCTACAATCTCAATAAAAAACACAAAAACCCTGATGAAGCTAAATTAAGATAGATACTCTCTTACAGTCCTTTGTAGATAATATATGCACTACAGATGATAACTTTGTAAACATGCTGAAACATCAAATTATGTCCCAATATTACAGAATTTGCAAATAATCACATTTTTTACATATTGTATTTTTGTCCACAAGCTAGATATATCTTTATCATTTGGGGTTTAAATTCAACTTTTGGAAGCAAAGCTTTTGCTAACCTGTGTTGACTCAACGTCCTTCTCCCCAGGGGTGTGGTGTGGTTGTGTCTGTCACTGGTGCTGTAATAATACTGTATATACAAATCTCTGCCTGACCTGTCCTGCTCTGACACACCTGAGTGACACAACAACCTGTTGATTTAGACAATACTGCATCCAAAATGGCACCCTATTCCCTACATAGCACAGCACTTTGAACAGAGCACTATGGGCCCTAGTCAAAAGTAGGGCACTATATAGAGTATAGGGTACCATTTTTGCTCTGTTGACAGAGAGCACCAACAAGAGGAGGGTCAGATTGTAGGCAAATAAGATGCACACTTGGATTAAAGCAATGAAATGACAGCTTGGTCATCCAAGAACTTTTTAAAAACCTACAAATAATAATAAGCAAAAAAGAAGCAACCTTTCACTCCAATTAACAAATGAACAGTTAGAAAAAGTATTGTTTAGAGATGAGTATTCAGGGGAAGTCATAGAGGTAACAAACTACTGTGATACAAAATGAAAAATTGCGGTTGTTTTCTTGTAAGGAGGATGAAACAAGATGATAAAAATCAGATCAGAAGAGAGATTAGACACAGCTTCCCAACAGGCCAGGGTTGAAATGTTATTTTAAATATTTTAAACCAGGGTTTGACAACTTGATTGGGGTTTGGGCCACAAGGCCTAACTGTCTGTCTCGTCCCGACTCCCGACCCCTACACGTTCATTACTATGGGACAGCTGTAAATCGAATATGAATATTGAATCAATGTTGCAAATGTCAGAAAGACAGACAGCAAGGTTTATACATATCTCAACTGTTGAAAAAGAAATGTTAGTCTAAAAGAAATATGAGATAATGTCTAGATGATTTTTATAGTGGAGATCAAGTTCATAAAATGCCTGGCTGGGCTGGTGAGACAGTGGATTGCGCAGTCTGATGGAACAGAGTAAATTGCCATTTTAACGTCATAGATTGAGCTGGTTTTTAACTTGTAGAATAGACACTGTCTGGAAATGCAGTTATAACCAATAATCATTAAGGATTAGACCCACTCGTTGTATAATGGCACGTAAATCCCAGTGTCCAGATGAATAGGAGGAGGCAAGTTACAATCCCTCCATGGATTTTCTTTCAGGCATGGCCATTTGTTATAGCTCTGGATTTGTACAGCCCATCCTCTACCACCACAGGGTTGGAAAGCTGCCCTGTATCAGAGATCTGTAAGAGAAAAACTATAATGTTCTAAATCCATTAGTGCCTAAAAATTTTGCACTGTATGTCATTATATTTATGTTCTATGTTTTTCCATAATCATTTGTGAATTGAAATGTATGTTTGTTTTCCATATGGATTTTATTGTTTTCCAATTCCTGATGTTTGAATGTATTTCCAATGTAATCAGTGGCCTGAGGAGCAGGGGTTGTAATCAGTGGCCTGAGGAGCAGGGGTTGTAATCAGTGGCCTGAGGAGCAGGGGTTGAAACCAGTGGCCTGAGGAGCAGGGGTTGTAATCAGTGGCCTGAGGAGCAGGGGTTGGAACCAGTGGCCTGAGGAGCAGGGGTTGTAATCAGTGGCCTGAGGAGCAGGGGTTGGAACCAGTGGCCTGAGGAGCAGGGGTTGTAATCAGTGGCCTGAGGAGCAGGGGTTGGAACCAGTGGCCTGAGGAGCAGGGGTTGTAATCAGTGGCCTGAGGAGCAGGGGTTGGAACCAGTGGCCTGAGGAGCAGGGGTTGAACCAGTGGCCTGAGGAGCAGGGGTTGTAACCAGTGGCCTGAGGAGCAGGGGTTGGAACCAGTGGCCTGAGGAGCAGGGGTTGTAATCAGTGGCCTGAGGAGCAGGGGTTGGTAATCAGTGGCCTGAGGAGCAGGGGTTGTAATCAGTGGCCTGAGGAGCAGGGGTTGTAATCAGTGGCCTGAGGAGCAGGGGTTGGAACCAGTGGCCTAAGGAGCAGGGGTTGTAATCAGTGGCCTGAGGAGCAGGGGTTGTAATCAGTGGCCTGAGGAGCAGGGGTTGTAATCAGTGGCCTGAGGAGCAGGGGTTGTAATCAGTGGCCTGAGGAGCAGGGGTTGTAATCAGTGGCCTGAGGAGCAGGGGTTGGAACCAGTGGCCTGAGGAGCAGGGGTTGAACCAGTGGCCTGAGGAGCAGGGGTTGTAATCAGTGGCCTGAGGAGCAGGGGTTGTAATCAGTGGCCTGAGGAGCAGGGGTTGTAATCAGTGGCCTGAGGAGCAGGGGTTGTAATCAGTGGCCTGAGGAGCAGGGGTTGTAATCAGTGGCCTGAGGAGCAGGGGTTGTAATCAGTGGCCTGAGGAGCAGGGGTTGTAATCAGTGGCCTGAGGAGCAGGGGTTGGAACCAGTGGCCTGAGGAGCAGGGGTTGGAACCAGTGGCCTGAGGAGCAGGGGTTGTAATCAGTGGCCTGAGGAGCAGGGGTTGTAATCAGTGGCCTGAGGAGCAGGGGTTGTAATCAGTGGCCTGAGGAGCAGGGGTTGTAATCAGTGGCCTGAGGAGCAGGGGTTGTAATCAGTGGTCTAAGGAGCAGGGGTTGGAACCATTGGCCTGAGGAGCAGGGGTTGTAATCAGTGGCCTGAGGAGCAGGGGTTGTAATCAGTGGCCTGAGGAGCAGGGGTTGTAATCAGTGGCCTGAGGAGCAGGGGTTGTAATCAGTGGCCTGAGGAGCAGGGTTGGAACCAGTGGCCTGAGGAGCAGGGGTTGGAACCATTGGCCTGAGGAGCAGGGGTTGTAATCAGTGGCCTGAGGAGCAGGGGTTGTAATCAGTGGCCTGAGGAGCAGGGGTTGGAACCAGTTTCAAGGAGCAGGGGTTGGAACCATTGGCCTGAGGAGCAGGGGTTGTAATCAGTGGCCTGAGGAGCAGGGGTTGTAATCAGTGGCCTGAGGAGCAGGGGTTGAATCAGTGGCCTGAGGAGCAGGGGTTGTAATCAGTGGCCTGAGGAGCAGGGGTTGTAATCAGTGGCCTGAGGAGCAGGGGTTGTAATCAGTGGCCTGAGGAGCAGGGGTTGTATCAGTGGCCTGAGGAGCAGGGGTTCCAGTGGCCTAGGGGTTTAATCAGTGGCCTGAGGAGCAGGGGTTGGAACCATTGGCCTGAGGAGCAGGGGTTGGAACCATTGGTCTAAGGAGCAGGGGTTGGAACCATTGGTCTAAGGAGCAGGGGTTGGAACCAGTGGCCTGAGGAGCAGGGGTTGTAATCAGTGGCCTGAGGAGCAGGGGTTGTAATCAGTGGCCTGAGGAGCAGGGGTTGTAATCAGTGGCCTGAGGTTTGGGGTTGTAATAGTGGCCTGAGGAGCAGGGGTTTCAGTGGCCTGAGGAGCACTTTGTAATCAGTGGCCAGCAGGGGTTGTAATGGCCTGAGGAGCAGGGGTTGTAATCAGTGGCCTGAGGAGCAGGGGTTGTAAAGTTCTGATTGGATTTGCAGGGGTTGTAATCAGTGGCCTTTGTAATCAGTTGAGGGGTTGTAATCAGTGGCCTGAGGAGCATGAACCAGTGGCCTTTTGCAAACCAGTGGCCTCAATCAGGGGTTGTAATCAGTGGCCTGAGGAGCAGGGGTTGGAACCATTGGTCTAAGGAGCAGGGGTTGGAACCATTGGTCTAAGGAGCAGGGGTTGGAACCAGTGGCCTGAGGAGCAGGGGTTGTAATCAGTGGCCTGAGGAGCAGGGGTTGTAATCAGTGGCCTGAGGAGCAGGGGTTGTAATCAGTGGCCTGAGGAGCAGGGGTTGTAATCAGTGGCCTGAGGAGCAGGGGTTGGAACCATTGGCCTGAGGAGCAAACCATTGGTCTAAGGAGCAGGGGTTGGAACCATTGGTCTAAGGAAGGGGTTGGAACCAGTGGCCTGAGGAGCAGGGGTTGTAATCAGTGGCCTGAGGAGCAGGGGTTGTAATCAGTGGCCTGAGGAGCAGGGGTTGGAACCAGTGGCCTGAGGAGCAGGGGTTGGAACCATTGGCCTGAGGAGCAGGGGTTGTAATCAGTGGATTGAGGAGCAGGGGTTGTAATCAGTGGCCTGAGGAGCAGGGGTTGGAACCATTGGCCTGAGGAGCAGGGGTTGGAACCAGTGGCCTGAGGAGCAGGGGTTGTAATCAGTGGCCTGAGGAGCAGGGGTTGTAATCAGTGGCCTGAGGAGCAGGGGTTGTAATCAGTGGCCTGAGGAGCAGGGGTTGTACATCAGTGGCCTGAGGAGCAGGGGTTGTAATCAGTTCTAAGGAGCAGGGGTTGGAACCATTGGCCTGAGGAGCAGGGGTTGTAATCAGTGGCCTGAGGAGCAGGGGTTGTAATCAGTGGCCTGAGGAGCAGGGGTTGGAACCAGTGGTCTAAGGAGCAGGGGTTGGAACCAGTGGCCTGAGGAGCAGGGGTTGTAATCAGTGGCCTGAGGAGCATGTAATCAGTGGCCTGAGGAGCAGGGGTTGTAATCAGTGGCCTGAGGAGCAGGGGTTGTAATCAGTGGCCTGAGGAGCAGGGGTTGTAATCAGTGGTCTAAGGAGCAGGGGTTGGAACCATTGGCCTGAGGAGCAGGGGTTGTAATCAGTGGCCTGAGGAGCAGGGGTTGTAATCAGTGGCCTGAGGAGCAGGGGTTGTAATCAGTGGCCTGAGGAGCAGGGGTTGTAATCAGTGGCCTGAGGAGCAGGGGTTGGAACCAGTGGCCTGAGGAGCAGGGGTTGGAAGCATTGGCCTGAGGAGCAGGGGTTGTAATCAGTGGCCTGAGGAGCAGGGGTTTAATCAGTGGCCTGAGGAGCAGGGGTTGGAACCATGGCCTGAGGAGCAGGGGTTGGAACCATTGGCCTGAGGAGCAGGGGTTGTAATCAGTGGCCTGAGGAGCAGGGGTTGTAATCAGTGGCCTGAGGAGCAGGGGTTGTAATCAGTGGCCTGAAGCAGGGTTATGTAATCAGTGGCCTGAGGAGCAGGGGTTGTAATCAGTTGAGTAGCAGGGGTTGTAATCAGTGGCCTGAGGAGCAGGGGTTGTAATCAGTGGCCTGATGATTTTGTTTTGTAATAGTGGCCTGAGGAGCAGGGGTTGTAATCAGTGGCCTGAGGAGCAGGGGTTGGAACCATTGGCCTGAGGAGCAGGGTTGGAACCATTGGTCTAAGGAGCAGGGGTTGGAACCATTGGTCTAAGGAGCAGGGGTTGGAACCAGTGGCCTGAGGAGCAGGGGTTGTAATCAGTGGCCTGAGCAGGGGTTGTAATCAGTGGCCTGAGGAGCAGGGGTTTTCAGTGGCCTGAGGAGCAGGGGTTGTAATCAGTGGCCTGAGGAGCAGGGGTTGGAACCATTGGCCTGAGAGCAGGGGTTGGAACCAGTGGCCTGGGGAGCAGGGGTTGTAATCAGTGGCCTGAGGAGCAGGGGTTGTAATCAGTGGCCTGAGGAGCAGGGGTTGTAATCAGTGGCCTGAGGAGCAGGGGTTGTAATTCTGAGGAAATCAGTGGATAAGGAGCAGGGGTTGGAACCATTGGCCTGAGGAGCAGGGGTTGTAATCAGTGGCCTGAGGAGCAGGGGTTGTAATCAGTGGCCTGAGGAGCAGGGGTTGGAACCAGTGGTCTAAGGAAGGGGTTGGAACCAGTGGCCTGAGGAAGGGGTTGTAATCAGTGGCCTGAGGAGCAGGGGTTGTAATCAGTGGCCTGAGGAGCAGGGGTTGTAATCAGTGGCCTGAGGAGCAGGGGTTGTAATCAGTGGCCTGAGGAGCAGGGGTTGTAATCAGTTTCTAAAGCAATGGGGTTGTTTGGCCTGAGGAGCAGGGGTTGTAATCAGTGGCCTGAAAGGGGTTGTAACAGTTGAGGAGCAGGGGTTGTAATCAGTGGCCTGACTATCATAGGGGGTTGTAATCAGTGGCCTAGGAGCTGGGTTTAATCAGTGGCCTGAGGAGCAGGGGTTGGAACCAGTGGCCTGAGGAGCAGGGGTTGAACCATTGGCCTGAAAAGCAGGGGTTGGAATCCAGTGGCCTGAGGAGCAGGGGTTGGAACCATGGCCTGAGGAGCAGGGGTTGTAACATGGCCTGACAGCATATTCAGTGGCCTGAGGAGCAGGGGTTGTAATCAGTGGCCTGAGGAAGGGGTTGGAACCATTGGTGTTGTCAGGGGTTAACCATTGGCCTGGAAAATCAGTGGCCTGAGGAGCAGGGGTTGTAATCAGTTGAGGAGCAGGGGTTGGAACCATTGGCCTGAGGGCAGGGGTTGGAATCAGTTGAGGACAGGGGTTGGAACCAGTGGCCTGAGGAGCAGGGGTTGTAATCAGTGGCCTGAGGAGCAGGGGTTGTAATCAGTGGCCTGAGGAGCAGGGGTTGGAACCATTGGCCTGAGGGGGGGTTGGAACCAGTTCAAAGTACAGACCTGAGAACTGGAAAACAATACATTTTCAAGGAACAGAATCCAAACCGGGAACAAATGTACCTATACTGTTGTGGAACAGAACCGTAATTTAAAAGCATGAGAACTTATTAATAATTCCCTCTTCCGGCATTCTGTTTACATAAAACGCATGAAACAGCTTTTGCAAACCTGTCAATCTGTCACTCAGAAATGTATTTCAGTGTTTGTCTGACTGCCAGCTGAAAATCATTGCCAGTGAGTGTGGGCAATCTGCCCCTCCCCTCCAAAGCATCGTCTAGTAGTTTACCGATGTTACAAGTGTGATTCAGGGGAGAGAGATGTTTAATTAGAGGAAGAAAGGATTAACATTTTCAATGCTACTTAAGGATTTATGAAAATCATTGGATTTATACAATACGTGTTTTTATTTTAATTTGTGTGCCACTTTGCAAACACAAGTTTGTTATCTAGCTGGGGAAACATTAAGCCCAACCCTCAAATGTTCAAAGACTTTCTAAGTACTTTCCCAGTAGCCGCTCCTCCGAAGGTATAATTCTGTGGCGTAACTCAGATAATGCATGTCATAACAACAAGATGCCCCGTGCTTCAAGCCAAGCCTTCGACTCCAACCTTTCTCACTCTCTCCCCACTCGCAAAATTATAGTCGCATCCTGCATCCTACACTCTTCTGTCCAATGCATGTAAATATCATGCCCATTCCATAGTAAGCAGCTCTATCCATACTGATGAGTCAAGTAATTTAATGTCGGGTTAAATGTAAAACATATTTTCTGCTTGTTGGAACAGTGGAACAGGAGCTAAACAGTTATGGATCCTTTCAGAACTAAACATTCAGTAACTTTTTTTGGTTCCAATCCATGCTATCAAATCAAATCAAATGTAGTTATATAGCCCTTCGTACATCAGCTGATATCTCAAAGTGCTGTACAGAAACCCAGCCTAAAACCCCAAACAGCAAGCAATGCAGGTGTAGAAGCACGGTGGCTAGGAAAAACTCCCTAGAAAGGCCAAAACCTAGGAAGAAACCTAGAGAGGAACCGGGCTATGTGGGGTGGCCAGTCCTCTTCTGGCTGTGCCGGGTAGAGATTATAACAGAACATGGCCAAGATGTTCAAATGTTCATAAATGACCAGCATGGTCCAATAATAATAAGGCAGAACAGTTGAAACTGGAGAAGCAGCTTGGCCAGGTGGACTGGGGACAGCAAGGAGTAATCATGTCAGGTAGTCCTGAGGCATGGTCCTAGGGCTCAGGTCCTCTGAGAGAGAGAAAGAAAGAGAGAAAGAGATAATTAGAGAGAGCACACTTAAATTCACACAGGGCGAATAGGACAGGAGAAGTGCTCCAGATTTAACAAACTGACCCTAGCCCCCGACACATAAACTACTGCAGCATAAATACTGGAGGCTGACACAGGACACTGTGGCCCCATCCGATCACCCCGGACAGGGCCAAACAGGAAGGATATAACCCCACCCACTTTGCCAAAGCACATGATTTTGCTATGCTATGATTTTGTTTTGATAATATTGGGTTTGCAGTACCAACATAACTTCTCAAACTGTTATTATTTTGCAAGACCATTTTGATTTATAGACCGGGAATCCCAACCATAATATACTTGTTTGTAAATAGACCTGGTGTCTTTCTGTTTCAACTTTGGCGTGATATTTTATTGGCAGTGATCATTCTGCTGGCTAATGCAGAAACAGACTGGCACAAAACATTTACATGTGTTTTCTGTTGAAATGATGGATGATGATTGTGCTTGAAAGTTACATTGTAGATATTGTTGGGTTGATGTGGTTAAATACACTCTTAATAATGAGCTCCTGTCTGTCTGTATTCTTTAAAGAGGATGGGAAAGGATGTTTCTGTATATTTATAATAAATACATTCATAATAAATATTAACAAATAACAAAATAATAATAGTAACTATAAATAAAATATACATATTTATCTTTGAAATCAATGGGGAGTTTCAGCTGTAATTGTGTCACGAAATTGACATTGTATACTTCTGTATTGACTATCATATTGTGTAGTTAGAGCCTGGAGTTTTTACTGACCTTTTGACCTGTTCTGGAAAAACTCAGGGTCCTATCCATCTACAACACATTCTACACATCACAGCATATTCTCCTCAACCATACTAAACACCACTTAGTGTTGTCTTAACCAGTGGAAAACATCTGCTTGTCTAGTTGTGGTATTAATTGACGTGATGGGCAGCATCAGTTACAGACCGTAGCAACACACGTGTATTTGTAGGGGTATCTGAGAGAGTGGTGGCTGAGGGGGTGGTTGTGAGTAAGGGAGGGAGGGAGGGACAGACATCTGCATGGTACATCAACATACTACTAGACTTTCTTGGTTGACTACCTCATCCTGCTATTTGTGATTTCATTCTGCTGCCTCAGTTCTCAGGGCCCTGAAACGTCCCAGGTGGGGAAAGGAACAGCGAAAGAGGGGAAATATAACATGAATATATTTTTTTAATTATCTTGTCTGTGATGGTGAACTACCTCTCTATGATTGTAATGATGTCTTTATACAGTGTCCTTAATCAGGTTTGGTTGTTTTGTCACTATCCATTTATTTCTACTTCATTGTGATCTGTCGTTTGCGCAGCCTCTCCTCCACCTCCACAGGGCTGGGACACTGTCCTGTATCAGCCCCTCCTCCACCTTCACAGGGCTGGGACACTGTCCTGTATCAGCCCCTCCTCTACCTCCACAGGGCCGGGACAATGTCCCGTATCAGCCCCTCCTCCACCTTCACAGGGCTGGGACACTGTCCTGTATCAGCCCCTCCTCTACCTCCACAGGGATGGGACACTGTCCTGTATCAGCCCCTCCTCCACCTTCACAGGGCTGGGACACTGTCCTGTATCAGCCCCTCCTCCACCTTCACAGGGCCGGGACAATGTCCTGTATCAGCCCCTCCTCCACCTTCACAGGGCTGGGACACTGTCCTGTATCAGCCCCTCCTCCACCTTCACAGGGATGGGACACTGTCCTGTATCAGCCCCTCCTCCACCTTCACAGGGCTGGGACACTGTCCTGTATCAGCCCCTCCTCCACCTTCACAAGGCTGGGACACTGTCCTGTATCAGCCCCTCCTCACCTCCACAGGGCTGGGACACTGTCCTGTATCAGCCCCTCCTCCACCTTCACAGGGCTGGGACACTGTCCTGTATCAGCCCCTCCTCTACCTCCACAGGGATGGGACACTGTCCTGTATCAGCCCCTCCTCGACCTTTCACAGGGCTGGGACACTGTCCTATATCAGCCCCTCCTCCACCTTCACAGGGCCGGGACACTGTCCTGTATCAGCCCCTCCTCCACCTTCACAGGGCTGGGACACTGTCCTGTATCAGCCCCTCCTCCACCTTCACAGGGCTGGGACACTGTCCTGTATCAGCCCCTCCTCCACCTTCACAGGGCTGGGACACTGTCCTGTATCAGCCCCTCCTCCACCTTCACAGGGCTGGGTCACTGTCCTGTATCAGCCCCTCTTCTACCTTCACAGGGCTGGGACACTGTCCTGTATCAGCCCCTCCTCCACCTTCACAGGCTGGGACACTGTCCTGTATCAGCCCCTCCTCCACCTTCACAGGGCTGGGACAATGTCCTGTATCAGCCCCTCCTTCACCTTCACAGGCTGGGACACTGTCCTGTATCAGCCCCCCCTCCACCTTCACAGGGCTGGGACACTGTCCTGTATCAGCCCCTCTTCCACTTCACAGGGCTGGGACACTGTCCTGTATCAGCCCCTCCTCCACCTTCACAGGGCTGGGACACTGTCCTGTATCAGCCCCTCCTCCACCTTCACAGGGCTGGGACACTGTCCTGTATCAGCCCCTCTTCCACTTCACAGGGCTGGGACACTGTCCTGTATCAGCCCTCCTCCTTCCACAGGGCTGGGACACTGTCCTGTATCAGCTCCTCCTCCACAGGGCTGGGACACTGTCCTGTATCAGCTCCTCCTCCACAGGGCTGGGACACTGTCCTGTATCAGCTCAACCTCCACAGGGCTGGGACACTGTCCTGTATCAGCCCTCTTCCACTTCACAGGGCTGGGACACTGTCCTGTATCAGCCCCTCCTCCACAGGGCTGGGACACTGTCCTGTATCAGCCCCTCTTCCACTTCACAGGGCTGGGACACTGTCCTGTATCAGCTCCTCCTCCACAGGGCTGGGACACTGTCCTGTATCAGCCCCTCTTCCACTTCACAGGGCTGGGACACTGTCCTGTATCAGCCCCTCCTCCACAGGGCTGGGACACTGTCCTGTATCAGCCCCTCTTCCACAGGGCTGGGACACTGTCCTGTATCAGCCCCTCTTCCACTTCACAGGGCTGGGACACTGTCCTGTATCAGCTCCTCCTCCACAGGGCTGGGACACTGTCCTGTATCAGCTCCTCCTCCACAGGGCTGGGACACTGTCCTGTATCAGCTCCTCCACAGGGCCTCCTGTATCAGCTCCTCCTCCACAGGGCTGGGACACTGTCCTGTATCAGCCCCTCCTCCCTCCACAGGGCTGGGACACTGTCCTGTATCAGCTCCTCCTCCACAGGGCTGGGACACTGTCCTGTATCAGCTCCTCCTCCACAGGGCTGGGACACTGTCCCGTATCAGCTCCTCCTCCACAGGGCTGGGACACTGTCCTGTATCAGCCCCTCCTCCTCCACAGGGCTGGGACACTGTCCTGTATCAGCCCCTCTTCCACTTCACAGGGCTGGGACACTGTCCTGTATCAGCCCCTCTTCCCTCCACAGGGCTGGGACACTGTCCTGTATCAGCTCCTCCTCCACAGGGCTGGGACACTGTCCTGTATCAGCTCCCTCACTGTCCAGCTCCTCCTCACAGGGCTGGGACACTGTCCTGTATCAGCTCCTCCTCCACAGGGCTGGGACACTGTCCTGTATCAGCTCCTCCTCCACAGGGCTGGGACACTGTCCTGTATCAGCTCCTCCTCCACAGGGCTGGGACACTGTCCTGTATCAGCTCCTCCTCCACAGGGCTGGGACACTGTCCTGTATCAGCTCCTCCTCCACAGGGCTGGGACACTGTCCTGTATCAGCTCCCCTCCTCCCTCCACAGGGCTGGGACACTGTCCTGTATCAGCTCCTCCTCCACAGGGCTGGGACACTGTCCCGTATCAGCTCCTCCTCCACAGGGCTGGGACACTGTCCTGTATCAGCCCCTCTTCCACAGGGCTGGGACACTGTCCCGTATCAGCCCCTCTTCCACTTCACAGGGCTGGGACACTGTCCTGTATCAGCCCCTCCTTCCACAGGGCTGGGACACTGTCCTGTATCAGCTCCTCCTCCACAGGGCTGGGACACTGTCCTGTATCAGCTCCTCCTCCACAGGGCTGGGACACTGTCCTGTATCAGCTCCTCCTCACAGGGCTGGGACACTGTCCTGTATCAGCTCCTCCTCCACAGGGCTGGGACACTGTCCTGTATCAGCCCCTCTTCCACTTCACAGGGCTGGGACACTGTCCTGTATCAGCTCCTCCTCCACAGGGCTGGGACACTGTCCTGTATCAGCTCCTCCTCCACAGGGCTGGGACACTGTCCTGTATCAGCCCCTCTTCCACTTCACAGGGCTGGGACACTGTCCTGTATCAGCTCCTCCTCCACAGGGCTGGGACACTGTCCTGTATCAGCTCCTCCTCCACAGGGCTGGGACACTGTCCTGTATCAGCTCCTCCCTTCACAGGGCTGGGACACTGTCCTGTATCAGCCCTCCTCCACAGGGCTGGGACACTGTCCTGTATCAGCTCCTCCTCCACAGGGCTGGGACACTGTCCTGTATCAGCTCCTCCTCCACAGGGCTGGGACACTGTCCTGTATCAGCTCCTCCTCCACAGGGCTGGGACACTGTCCCTGTATCAGCTCCTCCTCCACAGGGCTGGGACACTGTCCTGTATCAGCCCCTGGGACACTTCCACTTCACAGGGCTGGGACACTGTCCTGTATCAGCCCCTCTTCCACTTCACAGGGCTGGGACACTGTCCTGTATCAGCTCCTCCTCCACAGGGCTGGGACACTGTCCTGTATCAGCTCCTCCTCCCCTCTTCCAGCTCCTTCCACAGGGCTGGGACACTGTCCCGTATCAGCCCCTCTTCCACTTCACAGGGCTGGGACACTGTCCTGTATCAGCTCCTCCTCCACAGGGCTGGGACACTGTCCTGTATCAGCTCCTCCTCCACAGGGCTGGGACACTGTCCTGTATCAGCCCCCCCTCCACCTTCACAGGGCTGGGACACTGTCCTGTATCAGCTCCTCCTCCACAGGGCTGGGACACTGTCCTGTATCAGCTCCTCCTCCACAGGGCTGGGACACTGTCCTGTATCAGCCACTCCTCCACAGGGCTGGGACACTGTCCTGTATCAGCTCCTCCTCCACAGGGCTGGGACACTGTCCTGTATCAGCTCCTCCTCCACAGGGCTGGGACACTGTCCTGTATCAGCTCCTCCTCCACAGGGCTGGGACACTGTCCTGTATCAGCTCCTCCTCCACAGGGCTGGGACACTGTCCCGTATCAGCTCCTCCTCCACAGGGCTGGGACACTGTCCTGTATCAGCCCCTCTTCCACTTCACAGGGCTGGGACACTGTCCTGTATCAGCTCCTCCTCCACAGGGCTGGGACACTGTCCTGTATCAGCTCCTCCTCCACAGGGCTGGGACACTGTCCTGTATCAGCCCTCCTCCACAGGGCTGGGACACTGTCCCGTATCAGCCCCTCTTCCACTTCACAGGGCTGGGACACTGTCCCGTATCAGCCCCCCCTCCACCTTCACAGGGCTGGGACACTGTCCTGTATCAGCCCCTCCTCCACCTTCACAGGGCTGGGACACTGTCCTGTATCAGCCCCTCCTCCACTTTCACAGGGCTGGAACACTGTCCTGTATCAGCCCCTCCTCTACCTCCACAGGGATGGGACACTGTCCTGTATCAGCCCCTCCTCCACCTTCACAGGGCTGGGACACTGTCCTGTATCAGCCCCTCCTCCACCTTCACAAGGCTGGGACACTGTCCTGTATCAGCCCCTCCTCTACCTCCACAGGGCTGGGACACTGTCCTGTATCAACCCCTCCTCCACCTTCACAGGGCTGGGATACTGTCCTGTATCAGCCCCTCCTCTCCCTCCACAGGGATGGGACACTGTCCTGTATCAGCCCCTCCTCGACCTTTCACAGGGCTGGGACACTGTCCTGTATCAGCCCCTCCTCCACCTTCACAGGGCCGGGACAATGTCCTGTATCAGCCCCTCCTCCACCTTCACAGGGCTGGGACACTGTCCTGTATCAGCCCCTCCTCTACCTCCACAGGGATGGGACACTGTCCTGTATCAGCCCCTCCTCCACCTTCACAGGGCTGGGACACTGTCCTGTATCAGCCCCTCCTCCACCTTCACAGGGCTGGGACACTGTCCTGTATCAGCCCCCCCTCCACCTTCACAGGGCTGGGGCACTGTCCTGTATCAGCCCCTCTTCTACCTTCACAGGGCTGGGACACTGTCCTGTATCAGCCCCTCCTCCACCTTCACAAGGCTGGGACACTGTCCTGTATCAGCCCCTCCTCCACCTTCACAGGGCTGGGACAATGTCCTGTATCAGCCCCTCCTTCACCTTCACAAGGCTGGGACACTGTCCTGTATCAGCCCCCCCTCCACCTTCACAGGGCTGGGACACTGTCCTGTATCAGCCCCTCTTCCACTTCACAGGGCTGGGACACTGTCCTGTATCAGCCCCTCCTCTACCTCCACAGGGATGGGACACTGTCCTGTATCAGCCCCTCCTCTACCTCCACAGGGATGGGACACTGTCCTGTATCAGCCCCTCTTCCACTTCACAGGGCTGGGACACTGTCCTGTATCAGCTCCTCCTCCACAGGGCTGGGGCACTGTCCTGTATCAGCTCCTCCTCCACAGGGCTGGGACACTGTCCTGTATCAGCTCCTCCTCCACAGGGCTGGGACACTGTCCTGTATCAGCTCAACCTCCACAGGGCTGGGGCACTGTCCTGTATCAGCCCCTCTTCCACTTCACAGGGCTGGGGCACTGTCCTGTATCAGCCCCTCCTCCACAGGGCTGGGACACTGTCCTGTATCAGCCCCTCTTCCACTTCACAGGGCTGGGACACTGTCCTGTATCAGCTCCTCCTCCACAGGGCTGGGGCACTGTCCTGTATCAGCCCCTCTTCCACTTCACAGGGCTGGTTGCACTGTCCTGTATCAGCCCCTCCTCCACAGTGCTGGGGCACTGTCCTGTATCAGCCCCTCTTCCACAGGGCTGGGGCACTGTCCTGTATCAGCCCCTCTTCCACTTCACAGGGCTGGGACACTGTCCTGTATCAGCTCCTCCTCCACAGGGCTGGGACAATGTCCTGTATCAGCCCCTCCTCCACCTTCACAGGGCTGGGACACTGTCCTGTATCAGCCCCTCCTCTACCTCCACAGGGATGGGACACTGTCCTGTATCAGCCCCTCCTCCACCTTCACAGGGCTGGGACACTGTCCTGTATCAGCCCCTCCTCCACCTTCACAGGGCTGGGACACTGTCCTCAGCCCCCCTCCACCTTCACAGGGCTGGGGCACTGTCCTGTATCAGCCCCTCTTCTACCTTCACAGGGCTGGGACACTGTCCTGTATCAGCCCCTCTTCCACCTTCACAGGGCTGGGACAATGTCCTGTATCAGCCCCTCCTTCACCTTCACAGGGCTGGGACACTGTCCTGTATCAGCCCCCCTCCACCTTCACAGGGCTGGGACACTGTCCTGTATCAGCCCCTCTTCCACTTCACAGGGCTGGGACACTGTCCTGTATCAGCCCCTCCTCTACCTCCACAGGGATGGGACACTGTCCTGTATCAGCCCCTCCCTACCTCCACAGGGATGGGACACTGTCCTGTATCAGCCCCTCTTCCACTTCACAGGGCTGGGACACTGTCCTGTATCAGCTCCTCCTCCACAGGGCTGGGGCACTGTCCTGTATCAGCTCCTCCTCCACAGGGCTGGGACACTGTCCTGTATCAGCTCCTCCTCCACAGGGCTGGGACACTGTCCTGTATCAGCTCAACCTCCACAGGGCTGGGGCACTGTCCTGTATCAGCCCCTCTTCCACTTCACAGGGCTGGGGCACTGTCCTGTATCAGCCCCTCCTCCACAGGGCTGGGACACTGTCCTGTATCAGCCCCTCTTCCACTTCACAGGGCTGGGACACTGTCCTGTATCAGCTCCTCCTCCACAGGGCTGGGGCACTGTCCTGTATCAGCCCCTCTTCCACTTCACAGGGCTGGGGCACTGTCCTGTATCAGCCCCTCCTCCACAGGGCTGGGGCACTGTCCTGTATCAGCCCCTCTTCCACAGGGCTGGGGCACTGTCCTGTATCAGCCCCTCTTCCACTTCACAGGGCTGGGACACTGTCCTGTATCAGCTCCTCCTCCACAGGGCTGGGACACTGTCCTGTATCAGCTCCTCCTCCACAGGGCTGGGACACTGTCCTGTATCAGCTCCTCCTCCACAGGGCTGGGACACTGTCCTGTATCAGCTCCTCCTCCACAGGGCTGGGACACTGTCCTGTATCAGCTCCTCCTCCACAGGGCTGGGACACTGTCCTGTATCAGCTCCTCCTCCACAGGGCTGGGACACTGTCCTGTATCAGCTCCTCCTCCACAGGGCTGGGACACTGTCCTGTATCAGCTCCTCCTCCACAGGGCTGGGACACTGTCCTGTATCAGCCCCTCTTCCACTTCACAGGGCTGGGACACTGTCCTGTATCAGCCCCTCTTCCACTTCACAGGGCTGGGACACTGTCCTGTATCAGCTCCTCCTCCACAGGGCTGGGACACTGTCCTGTATCAGCCCCTCCTCCACAGGGCTGGGACACTGTCCTGTATCAGCTCCTCCTCCACAGGGCTGGGACACTGTCCTGTATCAGCCCCTCTTCCACTTCAGAGGGCTGGGACACTGTCCTGTATCAGCTCCTCCTCCACAGGGCTGGGACACTGTCCTGTATCAGCCCCTCTTCCACTTCACAGGGCTGGGACACTGTCCTGTATCAGCTCCTCCTCCACAGGGCTGGGACACTGTCCTGTATCAGCTCCTCCTCCACAGGGCTGGGACACTGTCCTGTATCAGCCCCTCTTCCACTTCACAGGGCTGGGACACTGTCCTGTATCAGCTCCTCCTCCACAGGGCTGGGACACTGTCCTGTATCAGCTCCTCCTCCACAGGGCTGGGACACTGTCCTGTATCAGCTCCTCCTCCACAGGGCTGGGACACTGTCCTGTATCAGCTCCTCCTCCACAGGGCTGGGACACTGTCCTGTATCAGCTCCTCCTCCACAGGGCTGGGACACTGTCCTGTATCAGCTCCTCCTCCACAGGGCTGGGACACTGTCCCGTATCAGCTCCTCCTCCACAGGGCTGGGACACTGTCCCGTATCAGCCCCTCTTCCACTTCACAGGGCTGGGACACTGTCCTGTATCAGCCCCTCTTCCACTTCACAGGGCTGGGACACTGTCCTGTATCAGCTCCTCCTCCACAGGGCTGGGACACTGTCCTGTATCAGCCCCTCCTCCACAGGGCTGGGACACTGTCCTGTATCAGCTCCTCCTCCACAGGGCTGGGACACTGTCCTGTATCAGCCCCTCTTCCACTTCAGAGGGCTGGGACACTGTCCTGTATCAGCTCCTCCTCCACAGGGCTGGGACACTGTCCTGTATCAGCCCCTCTTCCACTTCACAGGGCTGGGACACTGTCCTGTATCAGCTCCTCCTCCACAGGGCTGGGACACTGTCCTGTATCAGCTCCTCCTCCACAGGGCTGGGACACTGTCCTGTATCAGCCCCTCTTCCACTTCACAGGGCTGGGACACTGTCCTGTATCAGCTCCTCCTCCACAGGGCTGGGACACTGTCCTGTATCAGCTCCTCCTCCACAGGGCTGGGACACTGTCCTGTATCAGCCACTCCTCCACAGGGCTGGGACACTGTCCTGTATCAGCTCCTCCTCCACAGGGCTGGGACACTGTCCTGTATCAGCTCCTCCTCCACAGGGCTGGGACACTGTCCTGTATCAGCTCCTCCTCCACAGGGCTGGGACACTGTCCTGTATCAGCTCCTCCTCCACAGGGCTGGGACACTGTCCCGTATCAGCTCCTCCTCCACAGGGCTGGGACACTGTCCTGTATCAGCCCCTCTTCCACTTCACAGGGCTGGGACACTGTCCTGTATCAGCTCCTCCTCCACAGGGCTGGGACACTGTCCTGTATCAGCCCCTCTTCCACTTCACAGGGCTGGGACACTGTCCTGTATCAGCTCCTCCTCCACAGGGCTGGGACACTGTCCTGTATCAGCTCCTCCTCCACAGGGCTGGGACACTGTCCCGTATCAGCTCCTCCTCCACAGGGCTGGGACACTGTCCTGTATCAGCCCCTCTTCCACTTCACAGGGCTGGGACACTGTCCTGTATCAGCTCCTCCTCCACAGGGCTGGGACACTGTCCTGTATCAGCTCCTCCTCCACAGGGCTGGGACACTGTCCTGTATCAGCCCCTCTTCCACTTCACAGGGCTGGGACACTGTCCTGTATCAGCTCCTCCTCCACAGGGCTGGGACACTGTCCTGTATCAGCTCCTCCTCCACAGGGCTGGGACACTGTCCTGTATCAGCCACTCCTCCACAGGGCTGGGACACTGTCCTGTATCAGCTCCTCCTCCACAGGGCTGGGACACTGTCCTGTATCAGCTCCTCCTCCACAGGGCTGGGACACTGTCCTGTATCAGCTCCTCCTCCACAGGGCTGGGACACTGTCCTGTATCAGCTCCTCCTCCACAGGGCTGGGACACTGTCCCGTATCAGCTCCTCCTCCACAGGGCTGGGACACTGTCCTGTATCAGCCCCTCTTCCACTTCACAGGGCTGGGACACTGTCCTGTATCAGCTCCTCCTCCACAGGGCTGGGACACTGTCCTGTATCAGCTCCTCCTCCACAGGGCTGGGACACTGTCCCATATCAGCTCCTCCTCCACAGGGCTGGGACACTGTCCCGTATCAGACCCTCTTCCACTTCACAGGGCTGGGACACTGTCCCGTATCAGCCCCCCCTCCACCTTCACAGGGCTGGGACACTGTCCTGTATCAGCCCCTCCTCCACCTTCACAGGGCCGGGACAATGTCCTGTATCAGCCCCTCCTCCACTTTCACAGGGCTGGAACACTGTCCTGTATCAGCCCCTCCTCTACCTCCACAGGGATGGGACACTGTCCTGTATCAGCCCCTCCTCCACCTTCACAGGGCTGGGACACTGTCCTGTATCAGCCCCTCCTCCACCTTCACAGGGCTGGGACACTGTCCTGTATCAGCCCCTCCTCCACCTTCACAGGGCTGGGACAATGTCCTGTATCAGCCCCTCCTTCACCTTCACAAGGCTGGGACACTGTCCTGTATCAGCCCCCCCTCCACCTTCACAGGGCTGGGACACTGTCCTGTATCAGCCCCTCTTCCACTTCACAGGGCTGGGACACTGTCCTGTATCAGCCCCTCCTCTACCTCCACAGGGATGGGACACTGTCCTGTATCAGCCCCTCCTCTACCTCCACAGGGATGGGACACTGTCTTGTATCAGCCCCTCTTCCACTTCACAGGGCTGGGACACTGTCCTGTATCAGCTCCTCCTCCACAGGGCTGGGGCACTGTCCTGTATCAGCCCCTCCTCCACAGGGCTGGGGCACTGTCCTGTATCAGCCCCTCTTCCACAGGGCTGGGGCACTGTCCTGTATCAGCCCCTCTTCCACTTCACAGGGCTGGGACACTGTCCTGTATCAGCTCCTCCTCCACAGGGCTGGGACAATGTCCTGTATCAGCCCCTCCTCCACCTTCACAGGGCTGGGACACTGTCCTGTATCAGCCCCTCCTCTACCTCCACAGGGATGGGACACTGTCCTGTATCAGCCCCTCCTCCACCTTCACAGGGCTGGGACACTGTCCTGTATCAGCCCCTCCTCCACCTTCACAGGGCTGGGACACTGTCCTGTATCAGCCCCCCCTCCACCTTCACAGGGCTGGGGCACTGTCCTGTATCAGCCCCTCTTCTACCTTCACAGGGCTGGGACACTGTCCTGTATCAGCCCCCTCCTCCACCTTCACAAGGCTGGGACACTGTCCTGTATCAGCCCCTCCTCCACCTTCACAGGGCTGGGACAATGTCCTGTATCAGCCCCTCCTTCACCTTCACAGGGCTGGGACACTGTCCTGTATCAGCCCCCCTCCACCTTCACAGGGCTGGGACACTGTCCTGTATCAGCCCCTCTTCCACTTCACAGGGCTGGGACACTGTCCTGTATCAGCCCCTCCTCTACCTCCACAGGGATGGGACACTGTCCTGTATCAGCCCCTCCTCTACCTCCACAGGGATGGGACACTGTCCTGTATCAGCCCCTCTTCCACTTCACAGGGCTGGGACACTGTCCTGTATCAGCTCCTCCTCCACAGGGCTGGGGCACTGTCCTGTATCAGCTCCTCCTCCACAGGGCTGGGACACTGTCCTGTATCAGCTCCTCCTCCACAGGGCTGGGACACTGTCCTGTATCAGCTCAACCTCCACAGGGCTGGGGCACTGTCCTGTATCAGCCCCTCTTCCACTTCACAGGGCTGGGGCACTGTCCTGTATCAGCCCCTCCTCCACAGGGCTGGGACACTGTCCTGTATCAGCCCCTCTTCCACTTCACAGGGCTGGGACACTGTCCTGTATCAGCCCCTCTTCCCTCCACAGGGCTGGGACACTGTCCTGTATCAGCCCCTCTTTCACTTCACAGGGCTGGGGCACTGTCCTGTATCAGCCCCTCCTCCACAGGGCTGGGGCACTGTCCTGTATCAGCCCCTCTTCCACAGGGCTGGGACACTGTCCTGTATCAGCCCCTCTTCCACTTCACAGGGCTGGGACACTGTCCTGTATCAGCTCCTCCTCCACAGGGCTGGGACACTGTCCTGTATCAGCCCCTCTTCCACTTCACAGGGCTGGGACACTGTCCTGTATCAGCCCCTCTTCCACTTCACAGGGCTGGGACACTGTCCTGTATCAGCTCCTCCTCCACAGGGCTGGGACACTGTCCTGTATCAGCTCCTCCTCCACAGGGCTGGGACACTGTCCTGTATCAGCCCCTCTTCCACTTCACAGGGCTGGGACACTGTCCTGTATCAGCTCCTCCTCCACAGGGCTGGGACACTGTCCTGTATCAGCTCCTCCTCCACAGGGCTGGGACACTGTCCTCTATCAGCCACTCCTCCACAGGGCTGGGACACTGTCCTGTATCAGCTCCTCCTCCACAGGGCTGGGACACTGTCCTGTATCAGCTCCTCCTCCACAGGGCTGGGACACTGTCCTGTATCAGCTCCTCCTCCACAGGGCTGGGACACTGTCCTGTATCAGCTCCTCCTCCACAGGGCTGGGACACTGTCCCTGTATCAGCTCCTCCTCCACAGGGCTGGGACACTGTCCTGTATCAGCCCCTCTTCCACTCACAGGGCTGGGACACTGTCCTGTATCAGCTCCTCCTCCACAGGGCTGGGACACTGTCCTGTATCAGCTCCTCCTCCACAGGGCTGGGACACTGTCCTCTATCAGCTCTCCTCCACAGGGCTGGGACACTGTCCTGTATCAGCTCCTCCTCCACAGGGCTGGGACACTGTCCTGTATCAGCTCCTCCTCCACAGGGCTGGGACACTGTCCTGTATCAGCTCCTCCTCCACAGGGCTGGGACACTGTCCTGTATCAGCTCCTCCTCCACAGGGCTGGGACACTGTCCTGTATCAGCTCCTCCTCCACAGGGCTGGGACACTGTCCTGTATCAGCCCCTCTTCCACTTCACAGGGCTGGGACACTGTCCTGTATCAGCTCCTCCTCCACAGGGCTGGGACACTGTCCCGTATCAGCCCCTCTTCCACTTCACAGGGCTGGGCACTGTCCTGTATCAGCTCCTCCTCCACAGGGCTGGGACACTGTCCTGTATCAGCTCCTCCTCCACAGGGCTGGGACACTGTCCTGTATCAGCTCCTCCTCCACAGGGCTGGGACACTGTCCTGTATCAGCCCCTCTTCCACTTCACAGGGCTGGGACACTGTCCTGTATCAGCTCCTCCTCCACAGGGCTGGGACACTGTCCTGTATCAGCTCCTCCTCCACAGGGCTGGGACACTGTCCTGTATCAGCCCCTCTTCCACTTCACAGGGCTGGGACACTGTCCTGTATCAGCTCCTCCTCCACAGGGCTGGGACACTGTCCTGTATCAGCTCCTCCTCCACAGGGCTGGGACACTGTCCTGTATCAGCCACTCCTCCACAGGGCTGGGACACTGTCCTGTATCAGCTCCTCCTCCACAGGGCTGGGACACTGTCCTGTATCAGCTCCTCCTCCACAGGGCTGGGACACTGTCCTGTATCAGCTCCTCCTCCACAGGGCTGGGACACTGTCCTGTATCAGCCCCTCTTCCACTTCACAGGGCTGGGACACTGTCCTGTATCAGCTCCTCCTCCACAGGGCTGGGACACTGTCCTGTATCAGCCCCTCCTCCACAGGGCTGGGACACTGTCCTGTATCAGCTCCTCCTCCACAGGGCTGGGACACTGTCCTGTATCAGCCCCTCCTCCACTTCACAGGGCTGGGACACTGTCCTGTATCAGCTCCTCCTCCACAGGGCTGGGACACTGTCCCGTATCAGCCCCTCTTCCACTTCACAGGGCTGGGACACTGTCCTGTATCAGCCCCTCTTCCACAGGGCTGGGACACTGTCCTGTATCAGCTCCTCCTCCACAGGGCTGGGACACTGTCCTGTATCAGCCCCCCCCTCCACCTTCACAGGGCTGGGACACTGTCCTGTATCAGCCCCTCCTCCACAGGGCTGGGACACTGTCCTGTATCAGCTCCTCCTCCACAGGGCTGGGGCACTGTCCTGTATCAGCTCCTCCTCCACAGGGCTGGGACACTGTCCTGTATCAGCTCCTCCTCCACAGGGCTGGGACACTGTCCTGTATCAGCTCCTCCTCCACAGGGCTGGGACACTGTCCTGTATCAGCCCCTCCTCCACAGGGCTGGGACACTGTCCTGTATCAGCTCCTCCTCCACAGGGCTGGGGCACTGTCCTGTATCAGCTCCTCCTCCACAGGGCTGGGACACTGTCCTGTATCAGCCCCTCTTCCACTTCACAGGGCTGGGACACTGTCCCGTATCAGCCCCCTTCCACCTTCACAGGGCTGGGACACTGTCCCGTATCAGCCCCTCCTCCACCATCACAGGGCTGGGACACTGTCCTGTATCAGCTCCTCCTCCACAGGGCTGGGACACTGTCCTGTATCAGCCCCTCCTCCACAGGGCTGGGACACTGTCCTGTATCAGCTCCTCCTCCACAGGGCTGGGACACTGTCCCATATCAGCTCCTCCTCCACAGGGCTGGGACACTGTCCTGTATCAGCCCCTCTTCCACTTCACAGGTCTGGGACACTGTCCTGTATCAGCCCCTCCTCCACAGGGCTGGGACACTGTCCTGTATCAGCTCCTCCTCCACAGGGCTGGGACACTGTCCCGTTTCAGCTCCTCCTCCACAGGGCTGGGACACTGTCCTGTATCAGCCCCTCTTCCACTTCACAGGGCTGGGACACTGTCCTGTATCAGCTCCTCCTCCACAGGGCTGGGACACTGTCCTGTATCAGCTCCTCCTCCACAGGGCTGGGACACTGTCCTGTATCAGCTCCTCCTCCACAGGGCTGGGACACTGTCCTTCATCAGGGGTCTCTGAGGAAGAGGTGAATAGATTGCATTTTGGGTGTTGTAATATATTATACTTTATTTCACCAAATTTGGAAATTCTGTCATAATGAATGAACACATGTTCAACTTCACAGAAAAACATGTTTCCCAATCTTCAGAGTTTAAATGTATAAAATTGCTATTAAAGGTAACAATTAAAGTTGACCATAACAGGGTGGACCATTTCATATTAAATCCGCCATGATAACTGTTGTGACGGGGGAAGGGGACTTGTTGTGAGAACCAGGGAGGGGCAATTGATTTCAAGCTCAACAAGAAATTTGAATGTATTTGCCTACAATCTGAGACTCCTCTTGTCAGTGCTCTGGTCTAGTCTGAAATGGAACACTATACACTATATAGTGCACTAATAGGACGCTGGTCAAGGGTAGGGAATAGGGTGCTATTTTGGATGCACAAAGGTTTACATCACCAGGGTGACCTGATACGACACTCAGGTGTGGCAGAGCAGGGAGATATTTGGATATTTAGTATCAGGTTCAGTTCCTGCATCTGTGAGAGACACAGTCCACCCCACCTCAGAGGACAGAGACACTTCATCAGGTGGCTACAGGTGAGCAAAACTGTTTGATTTTTATATTATAGTTTTTTTGCATTTTGCATTTAAATCTCAATTGATGATTTATATTTATGTAGCTTCTGAACAAAACGTTGTATAAAAATAATTTTTTAATCCGAACAGTGGCAATTTAAAAAAAATATATGGACACATTCTGATATTTCATAAAGTTCAATTAATCATTAATTGTGCATATATTATCTACAAAGGATTGTTAGAGATTATTTTACTTAATTTAGCTTCCTCTGTTTTGTTGTGCTTTACTACACACCTCGTTGACATTAGTAAGTGTTTAAATCGTTTTTTCAAACTCCAAAAAAAATAACAGTTCACCAGGGTAATACCTAACACCCTTTTGTAGAGGTTACAGAATGACTGTATGTGAAGATAGAAAAATACTTTGCGTGATCCTGTTGCTTGTATAACTTTCATCCTCTCCTCCTCCCTCTCTGTCTCTCTGTCTCTCTGTCTCTCTGTCTCTCTGTCTCTCTGTTTCTGTCCCTCCCTCCCTCCCTCCCTCCCTCCCTCCCTCCCTCCCTCCCTCCCTCCCTCCCTCCCTCCCTCCCTCCCTCCCTCCCTCCCTCCCTCCCTCCCTCCCTCCCTCCCCTCTCTCTCACTCCATCTCTCTGTCTCTCCCTCCGCTGTCTCTCCCTCCCTCCCTCCCTTACAGATCTCAAGAACTTTGACACATTATAGTTACAAACATCGTTGAGATGAATTTATCTACAGTCAATGATATGTCCACATCTCCTCCTTTCTCCCTAAATG
Organism: Oncorhynchus masou masou; assembly: GCF_036934945.1. Lineage (NCBI taxonomy): Eukaryota > Metazoa > Chordata > Actinopteri > Salmoniformes > Salmonidae > Oncorhynchus > Oncorhynchus masou. The sequence goes on from NC_088231.1 coordinate 21,945,512, forward strand.
AATCGGGTGTCCTTGCAGCACATATTGTCCCATTGCTTACTACCTCCTGTGCAATCAACATCATCCTGGGTCTCCCCACCAATGTCTACATCCTGTGGCTGATACTGACCCAGGGGGAACAATGGCCTCCGAATTCTTCTCTCTCAACCTGACCGTGTCTGAGATCCTTTTCTGCCTCTTTAGTGCCTTCAGCATAGCTGATGTCTATGTCCTGTCTGATTTTGTCCACAAAGCTAATGCTTTTTCCACTGGGTTTGTTGTCACAAGCCGGCACCTGTTCCATTGCTGTATCTGTGTGGAGCGCTACCTGGCGGTGGTCCACCCTGTGGTCTTCCTGAAGTACAAACCCCTGAGATACAGGGTGGGTTGTTGTAGTGTTGTATGGCTAATGGTTCTCGGGTCCTGCTGTCTGTCTGTGTTTGATAACTTTTCAACAGTGTTCTTCTACTCTGTCTTTGTCCAATCACTGATCTATTTTTTGCTGATGTCATTCTGCTGCCTCTCAGTTCTCTGGGCTCTGAAACGTCCAGGGCCAGGGGATGGGAACAGGGAGGGGACAAACAGCATGAAGATGAAGGCCTTCAAGATCATTTTCATTATACTGCTGTATGCTACTATGTCTCAACTCCCACTAGTACTGATGATATCTACTAAAAGTTACATTCCATATATGGACTTCCTTGCAGGCATGGTCATTTGTTTCTGCATCCGTGTCATCTCTGGGTTTGTGCAGCCCCTTCTGTACCTCCACAGGGTTGAGAAGCTGTCCTGTATCAGAGGTCTCTAAGATAAAAAATGTCAATCCCTTCAACCCGTTAGTGCTTTAAAAATGTTTTGTCATTATATTTATTTTCATATGTTATTTCATATTAATTTGTGAATTATAATTTTAGATGTTTTTCTGTATGGATTCTTGGTTTTCCAATTCCTGATTTTTTTAAATGTATTTCCACTGTAATCAGTAGCCTACAAAGTGATGGTAAGATTTCCCCCTCTGTAGATTTTGTTTGAATAATATTGGGTTTGCCGTTTATCTACCCACATAGGGTAAACCAGCCCAAGAACTTCTCAAATCATCCATATTGAGGAAGAATAATGTTGACATATGGTCTGTGATTCAATCGGATTACTCTTGAAGACAATTAAGCTTTTAATAAAGGTAGTGGTATCGCATTAATTGAGAAACCATTCAATGTAAACGCTGCCCATGTCGGCTCAATTGGAAATGATCTTTAAATGTCGAGCCTGATATAGAATGGTTTTGGATTGAATCCTGACCATAATGTCATACTTTGTAAATAAATACCTGGTGTCAGTCTGTTTCAACTTGAGCCTGATATTTTATTAGTAGAGAGAAAGACCAGGAAGGGTTAGCATAAGTGAGAGGAGAGCACATACAGTTGTTACCATATCACAGACACAGCTTATAGGATGCATCTCTCTGCACGTTTTCTATAGAAATGTGTTTTTTTTGAGCTGTTTATATCGATTTGTGCAATAAATGGGAACTTTACTCAAAAAGAGTCATGTTTGGAAAGCTGATTTTTGTGGACGTGTTATGGACAACCTACTACAACTGTATATAGGAAGACGCCTCATTCACCCAAGTTTCATCAACATCTGGCCAGTGGTATCTGAGATATTAGCTATACTCATGTTCCTGAGCATGTGTGCCAAATTTCAGCACACTGAGACAGACTGATTGAGAGATGTAAACATGTGCAGTTGTTTTGCCACTGTGTGGTCATTCAAAAACATAATGTTAACTTTCACTGCTCTGCGGATGACACACAGCTGTACATTTCAATGAAACATGGTGAAGCCCCATGTCTGTGTTTCAGACATAAGGAAGTGGATGGAGGCAAACGTTCTACTTTTAAACTCGGACAAAACAGAGATGCTTCTTCTAGGTCCCAAGAAAAAAAGAGTGTTAACTTTTTATGGCTGCAGGGGCAGTATTGAGTAGCTTGAATGTAAAAGTGCCCATTGTAAATTACCAGCTCCTCAGTCTCAGGTGCTAATATATGCATATTATTAGTTGTATTGGATAGAAAACACTCTAAAGTTTCCAAAACTGTCAAAATATAGTCTGTGAGTATAACAGAACTGATATTGCAGGCGAAACCCTGAGGAAAATCAGAACAGGAAGTGGCTTCTATTTTGAAAACTCCATGTTCCATAGCCTCCCTTTGCTGGATTTAAAGGGATATGAACCAGATTCCTTTTCCTATCACTTCCTCAATGTGTCAACAGTCTTCAGACATAGTTTCAGGCTTTTATTTTGAAAAAAATGAGCCAGAACGATAACATCGCGTCAAGTGGTCACATGAGTTTTGCTCACGCAACAGAATTTGGACAGCCATTGTTTTCCGCTCTCCTACTGTGAAAGACATTTGCGGTTGATATATTATCGATTATATATTTTAAAAACAACCTGAGAATTGATTATAAAAAACATTTGACATGTTTCTGTGGACATTATGGAAACTATTTGGAATTTTCGTCTGCGTTGTCGTGACCACTCTTTCCTGTGGATTTCTGAACATAACGCGACAAACAAACAGAGGTATTGTGGATATAAAAATAATCTTTATGGAACAAAAGGAACATTTGTTGTGTAACTGGGAGTCTCGTGAGTGAAAACATCCAAAGATCATCAAAGGTAAACGATTAATTTGATTGCTTTTCTGATTTTCGTGACCAAGCTACCTGATGCTAAGTGTACTTAATGTTTTATTGTGCAATCGATAAACTTACACAAACGCTTGGATTGCTTTCGCTGTAAAGCAGAATTTCAAAATCTGACACGACAGGTAGATTAACAAAAGGCTAAACTGTGTTTCCCTATATTGCACTTGTGAATTCATTAATATAAATATTTATAGTAATATTTATTGTATATAGCGCTATGATATTCAGCGGTTGTGGATGACACTAGAGACAGCAGGGGCGGGAGAGATGCGCTCAATGATTGGCTATGAAAAGCCAACTCCTGAGGTGCTGACCTGTTGCACTCTCGACAACCACTGTGATTATTATTATTTGACCAGGCTAGTCTTTTATGAACATTTGAACATCTTGGCCATGTTCTGTTATAATCTCCACCCGACACAGGCAGAAGGGGACTGGTCACCCCTCATCGCCTGGTTCCTCTCTAGGTTTCTTCCTAGATTTTGGCCTTCCTAGGGAGTTTTTCCTAGCCACCGTGCTTCTACACCTGCATTGCTTGCTGTTTGGGGTTTTAGGCTGGGTTTCTGTACAGCACTTTGAGATATCAGCTGATGTAAGAAGGGCTATATAAATACATTTGATTTGATTTGATTCGATATGAATGTTCTTGCATATGTTGAGTCTTGACAGTGTTTTCAACATGTGTACCAAAGCGTGTTACAGTATTGTAAGAATATTTCAAAGATAAATACACAACCCATCAGCCAATAGAGTACTAACAATCAATGTAAATCGTTTTTTTTCTGTAATAGGGGTTTAATGATCAAATAAAATATGATAGTTTTATTTGGCCATCGGCCCAGGTTTATTGCAAGGAATTCTAATTGTTCAACCACAGGCTAGGGCTGGGTTATAAAGTACATCCTGTCCCTTTCTTCTGTGGAGAAAATCACAGGAGAGAATCACTGAGGACAGGGGAGCATGAACATAAACCATCTGCTTCCAAGCATGATTTGTCTGCTTTGAATACACATATTCCCCCCCCCCCCACTGATGTGCTTTGGGGTCTGTGTTATTGTAGAGTAACATCAACTGCTACCAATATGAATGTCATTGACTGATTTATGTGTTTATGTGCCAGACCATGCCCTTGTGAATATGTATTAGTCAATAACAGCCATTTTGTTTTATAACAGCCATTAATAACATTAATAACAGCCATTTTTTATTGCATTGAGAGACCAACACACACTAGATGTCTTTTTATTGCGCCACCATCTGGCCAATCAGTAACTTTGTAAATGATGGGCCCCTATGGCAAGACGCATCATTCACCCAGGTTTTGTCAAAATCGAGCCAGTGTTGTCTGAGATATTGTGTGTGACTACCGGATGTGCGGAGATAGATCCTCCACCCCCCACACACACACTATTTCATAGTGTAGGCAAAAAATGTGTGTTTCAATATATTCATCCTTGAAATTAAGGTCAGTTCCAGCTACAATGGTGTCTTAGATTTGCATTGAATACTTTTGCACAGACCACCATACTGTGTAAGTAGGTCTTAGCTTTTTCCTACCTTTTACCTGACCTTTTTACCTGACCTTTTTCCCTGACCTTTTTCCCTGACCTTTTCCCTGACCTTTTTCCCTGACCTTTTTCCCTGACCCTTTTCCCTGACCTTTTTCCCTGACCTTTTTCCCTAACCCTTTTCCCTGACCTTTTTCCCTAACCTTTTTCCCTAACCTTTTTCCCTGACCTTTTTCCCTGACCTTTTTCCCTGACCTTTTTCCTTGACCTTTTTCCCTGACCTTTTTCCCCTAACCTTTTTCCCTGACCTTTTTCCCTAACCTTTTTCCCTGACCTTTTTCCCTAACCTTTTTCCCTGACCTTTTTCCCTAACCTTTTTCCCTGACCTTTTTCCCTGACCTTTTTCCTTGACCTTTTCCCTGACCTTTTTCCCTGACCTTTTTCCCTGACCTTTTTCCCTAAGTTTTTTCCCTGACCTTTTTACCTAACCTTTTTCCCTAACCTTTTTCCCTGACCTTTTTCCCCAACCTTTTTCCCTGACCTTTTTCCCTAACCTTTTTCCCTGACCTTTTGACCTGACCTTTTCCCTGACCTTTTTCCCTGACCTTTTTCCCTGACCTTTTTCCCTGACCTTTTTCCCTAACCTTTTTCCCTGACCTTTTTCCCTGACCTTTTTCCCTGACCTTTTCCCTGACCTTTTTCCCTAACCTTTTTCCCTGACCTTTTTCCCTGACCTTTTCCCTGACCTTTTTCCCTGACCTTTTTCCCTGACCTTTTTCCCTGACCTTTTTCCCTGACCTTTTTCCCTGACCTTTTTCCCTGACCTTTTCCCTGACCTTTTTCCCTGACCTTTTTCCCTAACCTTTTCCCTGACCTTTTTCCCTGACTTTTTTCCCTGACCTTTTTCCCTGACCTTTCTCCCTGACCTTTTTCCCTGACCTTTTTCCCTAAACCTTTTCCCTGACCTTTTCCCTGACATTTTTCCCTAACCTTTTTCCCCTAACCTTTTCCCTGACCTTTTTCCCTAACCTTTTTCCTGACCTTTTCCCTGACCTTTTTCCCTGACCTTTTTCCCTAACCTTTTTCCCTGACCTTTTTCCTGACCTTTTTCCCTGACCTTTTTCCCTGACCTTTTTCCTGACCTTTTTCCCTGACCTTTTTCCCTGACCTTTTTCCCTGACCTTTTTCCCTGACCTTTTTCCCTGACCTTTTTCCCTGACCTTTTTCCCTGACCTTTTTCCCTGACCTTTTCCCTGACCTTTTCCCTGACCTTTTTCCCTGACCTTTTTTAACCCCTGACCTTTTTCCTGACCTTTTTCCCTGACATTTTCCCTGACCTTTTTTCCCTGACCTTTTTCCCTGACCTTTTCCCTGACCTTTTTATCTGACCTTTTTATCTGACCCTTTTCCCTGACATTTTTCCCTGACCTTTTTCCCCGACCTTTTGTGAGCAAAATTTTAACATTGCCAATTTTTGTAAACATATGGTCACATTTTGATATTTTGTCATGTTTACATTCATTATTTACAAAAGAATGTATGAGAGTATCTTAATTTAGCTTAATCAGTTTTTTTCAGTGATTCATTGTGATTCTGGCAAGGCTGCACATCTGGTTGAGGGTACACAGCATTTTACGTTTATTTTTCACCCACGGTAAAAATTAACAGTTTTTAATCACAGCAATACATAATACCCAACCTCTGTGGTTGCAGAATGATTGCATGTGCATATATCAGATGAGAATGCAATTATAGCTAGAATAAATACTTTGCATGATCATGTTGCTTGTATAACAATCCTCCTCCCTGCTCCCTATCTCTTCTCTCTCTCCCCCTCCATCTCACTTCACTCTCCCCCTCTGTCCCGTCTCTCTCTTTCCCTCTCTCTATTTATCTCTCTTTGTCTCTCTCTCTCAATTTATTTATGTTTGTTTCTTTTCTTAGAGATCTCAAGAACTTTCACACAAAACAGTTACGTAAATCGTTAAGATGAACTTATCTAAAGTCAATGGTATGTCCACATCTCTCCTCCTGTCTCCTTCATTGAGTCATGTTTACAGGCTGTCCATTTACTGCTTCCTATTTAGTCAACAGCATCCTGGGTCTCCCCCACCAATGTCTACATCCTGTGGTTGATACTGTCCATTTACTGCTTCCTATTTAGTCAACAGCATCCTGGGTCTCCCCACCAATGTCTACATCCTGTGGTTGATACTGTCCATTTACTGCTTCCTATTTAGTCAGCATCCTGGGTCTCCCCACCAGCATCCTGGGTCATTTACCCCACCAATGTCTACATCCTGTGGTTGATACTGTCCATTTACTGCTTCCTATTTAGTCAACATCATCCTGGGTCTCCCCACCAATGTCTACATCCTGTGGTTGATACTGTCCATTTACTGCTTCCTATTTAGTCAACAGCATCCTGGGTCTCCCCACCAATGTCTACATCCTGTGGTTGATACTGTCCATTTACTGCTTCCTATTTAGTCAACAGCATCCTGGGTCTCCCCACCAATGTCTACATCCTGTGGTTGATACTGTCCATTTACTGCTTCCTATTTAGTCAACAGCATCCTGGGTCTCCCCACCAATGTCTACATCCTGTGGTTGATACTGTCCATTTACTGCTTCTATTTAGTCAACAGCATCCTGGGTCTCCCCACCAATGTCTACATCCTGTGGTTGATACTGTCCATTTACTGCTTCCTATTTAGTCAACATCATCCTGGGTCTCCCCACCAATGTCTACATCCTGTGGTTGATACTGTCCATGTACTGCTTCCTATTTAGTCAACATCATCCTGGGTCTCCCCACCAATGTCTACATCCTGTGGCTGATACTGACTGGAGCTGGAGGGACGATGGCATCAGAGTTCTTCACTCTCAACCTGACCATGTCTGAGATCCTCTTCTGCCTCTTAAATGCCTTCAGCATAGCTGACCTCTACGTCCAGTCTGATTTTGTCAACAAAGTCTGATTTTGCCTATGGGTTCATTTTCTCTGGTCGTCCCCTGTTCCAGTGCTGCATCTGTTTAGAGCGCTACCTGGCGGTGGTCCATCCTGTGGTCTTCCTGAAGTACAAACCCCTGAGATACAGGGTGGGGTGTTGTAGTGTTGTCTGGCTGATGGTTCTTGGGTCTTGCTGTCTGTGTTTTTGATAACTTTACACCAGTGTTCGTCTACTCTCTCTTTGCCCAGTCAATTATACATTTTTTGATGTCATTCTGCTGCCTCTCAGTTCTCTGGGCTCTGAAACGTCCAGGGCCGGGGGATGGGGACAGGGAGGGGACAAACAGCATTAAGATGAAGGCCTTTAAGATCATTTTGATTCTCCTGGTTTATGCTGTGGTGTCTCAACTCCCAGTGGCGATGATGACACTGACTCAAAGTTACGTTGGACACATGGTGTTTTTTTCAGTCATGTCCATTTGTTTCTGCATCAGTATCATCTCTGGGTTTGTTCAGCCCCTCCTCTACCTCCACAGGGTTGGAAAGCTGCCCTGTATCACAGGTCTCTAAGACATAAAGTCTAATCTCTTCAACCAATTAGTGCCTTAAAAACATAGTATATTTTATTGTATTTATGTTCTATGTTTATCCCTAATCATTTGAGATTTTAAATATTTGATATTTTTCCTCATGTATTTAATTGCTTTCTAAGTCATGATGTTTAACTATATTTCCAATGTAATCAGTAGCCTAGGAAGTGATGGTTTGATTTGGTTTTGATAGTATTGGGTCTGCAGTATAAATTATTTACCCACATAGAGTGTAAACCAGTCGAAGAACTTCTCAAATCGTATATATTTAGCAAGAAAATTGTGATATTTTCTCCTGGAATCAATCTGATCATGCTTAAAGGTAGCGGTAGCGTGTTTGCAGAGATGGCATTCAAGGTAAACGCTGCCTTTTAAATTATCTTTAAATGTCAAGAGTGATATAGCATGGTTTCGTATTGAATCCTTGCCATGATGGACTTCTGACCTGGTGTCATTTTGTTTTAATATATGTGTGATGTTTTATTGGCAGATGTTTTATCAGCTGGCTAATGCAGAAACAGACTGGCACCAAACATTTGCATGTGTTTTGTCTTGAAATGATGGATGATGATTGTGCTTGAAAGTTACTATGAAGATGTTGTTGGGTTGATTAGATTAAATTCATTCTTAATAAGGATCTCCCTGTCTCTCTGTCTTATTTAAATATTATACAGAAGGATATATATTCACCGTATACTTATGCTAAATAATATAGAATTAAAATAGCATTAAATACCATTGAAAACTTCTGCACTGAGTACCACATTGTGTAACAAGGGCCTGAAGGTTTCCTTACCTTTTAATATGCGCATTTAACAACAACAAAAAAATCACCTAAAATGACATGCCCAAATCTAACTTCCTGTAGCTCAGGACCTGAAGCAGGATATGCATATTTTAATCTGACCTGGGCTGTAAAAACATTCTACACAGTTCAACATATACTCTTCAACCATACTGAACATCACTATATTCATAACCAGTGGAAAACATTTGCATGTCAGGTGTGGTCCATCTAGTGTGGTGATGGACAGCATCAGTGTACAGATGGGAGCAACACAGGTGTATAGTGGGGGTGACTGAGAGTGATGGGCACAAGGACAGGGGGTCGACACTAAACAGAAGGACTCACTGTCTCAGTCAGTATTAAAGGTGGAGACAAGGACAGGGGGTCGATACTAAACAGGAGGACTCACTGTCTCAGTCAGTATTAAAGGTGGAGACAGGGACAGGGGGTCGATACTAAACAGGAGGACTCACTGTCACAGTCAGTATTAAAGGTGGAGACAGGGACAGGACAGGGTTGATACTAAACAGGAGGACTCACTGTCTCAGTCAGTATTAAAGGTGGAGACATGGACAGGGGGTCGATACTAAACAGGAGGACTCACTGTCACAGTCAGTATTAAAGGTGGAGATACTAAACAGACAGGACAGGGTTGATACTAAACAGGAGGACTCATTGTCTCAGTCAGTATTAAAGGTGGAGACAGGGACAGGGTGTCTCAGTCAGTATTAAAGGTGGAGACAGGGACAGGGTCGATACTAAACAGAAGGACTCACTGTCTCAGTCAGTATTAAAGGTGGAGACAGGGACAGGGTCGATACTAAACAGGAGGACTCACTGTCTCAGTCAGTATTAAAGGTGGAGACAAGGACAGGGGGTCGATACTAAACAGGAGGACTCACTGTCTCAGTCAGTATTAAAGGTGGAGACAT